>NC_061119.1:62241314-62250851 GCF_002878395.1 Capsicum annuum | reverse complement strand
AACCAGTCCATACCCATTATAATATCAAAATCTACCATTTCTAACTCCACAAGATCATCCATCGTATCACAACCATAAACAGTTACTATGCAGTTTCGATAAACCCTTCTAGTTATAATAGATTCCCCAACCGGTGTGGACACTTCAAATGGCTTAATTAACAGTTCAGGTATTCTTTCAAACTTTCCAGCAACCAATGGAATAACATAAGATAATGTAGAACCAGGATCAATTAAGGCATATAAATCAAATGAAAAGATAGACAACATACCCGTGACCACATCTGGGGAAGCCTCTAAATTCTGTCGATCCGCTAGAGCATATGTATGATTTTGAGCCCCGCTAGAACTCGTGGCTCCTCTATCACCTATAACATGACCCATTGGTTGTGCACCCCTTCTTGAATAGGGCATTGATGATGATGATGCAATAAATAACCCCATAGGTCGTGCCATACCCCCTATGCCCCTTCGTGGGCATTCTCTCATCATATGCCCCGACATACTACACCAAAAGCAAACATTGGTCCCCAGATGACATGCGCCCAAATAATACCTTCCATATTTATTGGATGGCTCTTGAAGAGGTCTCGATTGGCTCATATTCCCTTGCCTTTGGTACCCCACTAGCCACGAACTCTGACTCTCACTTCTGTGCCCAAATTGATTTCCTCTGGACCCTTGGAACTGTGGTGGGGCACTAGCTACAGAATAAAAATATAATGGCCTAGGTGGTCTAGTAGAAAACTATGGTCTGAACCCTCCTTGGGATGCCATGAACTGCCCTGTAGATCTGACCCTCTTTGAATATCCTCTTTCTAATTCCTGTGTTCTTCTCCTCTGTCTCTGATCTTTGATTTTCTGTGAAAAAGCTTGGATCCTCGCTATGTCCATATCTTTGTTCAAAGCGGAAATAGTACAATCTCTAACTAGATATGGATCCAGCCTATCCATATATTGATAAACTCTGTCATCCATAGTAGCTACAACATTAGGAGCATATCTCGACAAGGAATTAAATCGGAGACTCTACTCCCTCACGCTCATATTCCCCTAACGAAGATTTAAAAACTGATCTGCACGGGCCTGATAAATTTTGAATGGAAGATAATGATCAAGAAATGCCTCTTTGAACTCTTTCTAAGTAGCTGGGGGTGCATCAATACCCCTAGATCATTTCCAGTCCTTGTACCAATATATAGCCTCCCCTTTAAATCTATACGTCGCTAACTCCACTGTCTCTCTACCCATTACATGTATAACATCTAAGATCCTTTGAATTTGATCAATAAAGTCATGTGGGTCCTCGTTAAGATCTGATCTACTAAAAGTGGAGGGATCCATCTTAAGAAAATCGTGTGTTCGAAGGCTAGCCGCCCTATCTGTACCACTAGGACCCATGGTAGGAATGGCTTGCCCTTGAGCTTGCCCAGCAACTATACGAGTCAAAAGTTGCACTGTATTTCTAAGATCTTGATCAACAGCATTAATAGGTGGCTCTGGGGATATAGTTCTCCTCCCCCTTATTTCTTCTGGAGTGGAGGAAGTTTCTAATGCATGCTCAGCTGGAGCCTCACTTTGATTAGCTGGTATAGTGGGTGACTAACTAGTCCCCTCTCCAGTAGCCACATCTACTTACTTACCGGTATTCTTGCTTCTGGTAACCGGCATCATTACTATAATAAGTGAAACAAACGGATTCAGTGGTCAACTATGACTTCATATACAATATAGGCTCTATCGCACGATCTAAGACATGAAGAAAAGAAACAATTCCTAAATGTCCATAGCCTCCTATTTATAGATACGGTGCACGACACACCGATAAACAAGACTCTACATAGACACGGCTTTGTAGACTCACTAGGATAAACTTCTCTGATACCACTTTTGTCATGCCTCAAATGCTATTGGGCGGACTGGCGCCCGTAATCGAGGAGGCCCGGGAGAACCAGCTCATAACCTTATACTTCCCATGCATACCACTATGACAACCCAAAATTCGGACAACATCATATCGCATATAAAAGAAAATAATCACCTGTATAAGCTTGAGCACACATATATATGTATATATAATACTTGGCTGTTGGAGCCATCAATTCTACTAACAAAACACCACCTTGACTGTACATTACATCTATAAAGCCTCTAGACAATACATAGAGTTTAACTAAGGTCGGGACACACCCCGCTATATAACTAACTTCTATACAATAACAAAAGTGACTGGATATGACACGGAAATCCCCAAAGCAAATTGGAGCTCACCAAAAGCAGCTGGATATCCTGGCTCCTACTTGTGCGGTGTATGAGCTGAGGTGCCTGTGCCTGCAGCATGAAATACAGGTCCCCCATGGGGGACGTCAGTACAAAATATGTACTGAGTATGTAAAGCTGTAGATAATCACATATGATATAGGAGCTCAATAGAAATCAGAAACAAGTGAATAAATCATAATAGGAGTGGACCACACTTACTAGAACTTGTGACAACCTGTACATTGTATTTATTCAATCACTTTACCTTCGTTCTTATCATCTTTGTAATCATTACTGTACTGTACTGTGACCATTAGGCTACCTCCAGTACATATCAGCTGGGATTGACCCATGATAGGCTTATACCCCTAGGATACCACCCATAAACACATAAATAGGGATCGACCCATGATAGGCTTATGCCCCTGGGATACCACCTGATAAGAGAGAACTTTCATCACTTAGTTCAATTAATCTTTGAGATTGTTATTTCGGTTGCCACCGCATTTTTGATACTATGAAATAATGATACATTAATAAGAGACATATAAATAGACCATTAATTCAATAACAATGAAGTAAGAACTCATTGTCACATCAATAAAGTGTTTTGGAGTCATCAATGCCATAACAATGAAGTAGGAACTTATTGGTATATCAATGAAACATTTTGTAGTCATTAATAGCACATGGATCTTGTTTGAGTAACCGGATAACTTCTGACATTCATTAGTGCAATAAACATGTAAGATTTGGAAAATAAGTAAGTATTGGAATGTCTTGACATCTTGTAGGGTGGAAATAAGTTCATTCGTAACGTAGGACATCATACAAAACCATTATGGATCACATATTACTGAATAACTTTCGAAACTTTCTTAATAGAACAATTGTTCACTTTCATGCCAAAGATAAGGTATAGAGTATGCTTTACATACCTGACTGTCAACCTTCAATACTAGTCCCAAATGGACTTCTCGTTTTTTCGGATTACTTATCTACAATGAACATATATAGCAATCTAGTATTAGCGACCAAACGTCACAATTCAATTATTTGAATTCACCAAACCAGTGGTTAAGTAGTAAGCCTTAATTACACCATAAAGGGTGTCACTTTAACCCTCTTATACTCCAATTACATTCACATTCCATGCATATTTATACAACATCCTCCAATATCAAGTTTGGATTCATTTATCTTTCAACCAATCCATTAAACCAAATTGAGCCATAGACATAAATAATCATCAATTAAATAGTATATCACCATATCCACCTTCCATAAATCAATTACCATATCCACCTTCCATAATTCAATACAACCAAACCATGCAAAATAGTCCATAACCCTATTTTCATCACCTTTCAATAACAACCAATACATATAATCCTCTATCACACATATACATATGGAAAAGAACAAAGGCAAACAATATTCATACCTTAGAATTCACCTCTTGATTATGCAATCCTTTTTGCACAAATAATAGGTGCCATTAGAAGCTCTCGAGATGACAAATGCAGTTATCGGATTACTTTGGAATTTCTACGGTTGAATCAAAAGTAATTTAAAGATCAAATTTGGCTAGGGTTTGTTCTTTCTCAATGATTGATGATGAAAATGAGTTTTTGAACCCATATACATGTATATATACACATATTCTCGTCCATAATATAATAGGGAATGACCAAAATGCCTTTACAATTTAAATAATGTCAAATCTGTCCTTTGGTGGACTGTTTTGATAAGCTAAAGTAGATTGACCATAACTCTTTGCTCCGCTATTGAATTTGGGTGAAATTGGTATCATTGGAAAGATAACTCAAAGGGCTTTCATTTCATATAAAGTAGGCCACCCAGTTCGTTCTGTACAAGGAGTTATGGTCATTTGAAGTTGATCCTAAAAAACTATTTTGATAGGCTGAAGTAAAACGTGTATAACTCGTTACTCAGACGTTGGATTTGGATGAAACCAATTGCATTGGAAATAAGACTAAAATATCTTTGTTTTCATAGGTTTCAGCTCTCCCAGTTCATTATATTAAGGGAGTTATGATCATTCGATGTTGACCCAAAAATTTGGCTGGCCTCAGTAGTTTGTGTGCAGGAAATTTTCCTGCACATTTACTATTCCCAAATATCCCAGCCACCATTTTATAGTTTCGAACGTACTCAATTATATCCGAAACCTATCTATTTTTGGAAATCTTTATATCGTTTGAAAGCTTATTCAATAACCTTTGCATGGAACTATCGATGGGCAAATTTTGGTATAAATAAAATAAAAAATTAATTTCATATAAATAAGACCAATACACATACTTGAATATGCCAATACATGTACTTGAATACGGGGTGTTACAAAAATATACCTCCCAAATTTAAAGGAAAGTTTTACAAAGTGGTGGTTAGACCGACTTTATTTTATGGGGTAAAGTATTGGCCTATTAAGAAGGCCCACATCCAAAAGATGAAAATGGCAGAGATGAGAATACTTCAGTAGATATGTGGGTGTACTAGGAAAAATAAGATTAGAAATGAGGTTATTCAAGATAGGGTAAGAGTGGATTCAGTGGAAGCCAAGACGATGGAAGCAAGGTTGAAATGGTTTGGTCATGTGATGAGGAGGAGCACAGATGCCCCAGTGTGGAGGTTATCTAGGAACGACTTCTAGCGAGGTAGAGATAGACCAAAGAAATATTAGAGGGAGGTTTTTAGACACAACATAAAGTAGCTTCAGCTTACCTAGGACATGACCCTGGATAGTAAGTTGTGGAGGAGGCAAATTAGGGTAGAAGGTTAGTATGAGTTTAGGATGTTATATGTTTTGGTATGGTATTTGGAGTATCTTGCTTTTAGTGTTATTGAATGTGTTAATTTCAATTGTATCTTGTTCTATTACTCTTACTTATCTTATCTTAGATTGCTTTATTTTAAGCTGGAGGTCTATTAAAAACAACCTCTCTATCTCACATTTGAGGTAGTGGTATGGACAACGTACACTTATCCTCACCAGACCTCACTTGGTGGGAATATAATGGGTATATTGTTGTTGTTGTTGTGTTGTAGATCTGACAAAGCTATGACTTAGTGATTTACTAATGCT
The DNA here is from genome assembly GCF_002878395.1 of Capsicum annuum. Classification (NCBI taxonomy): domain Eukaryota; kingdom Viridiplantae; phylum Streptophyta; class Magnoliopsida; order Solanales; family Solanaceae; genus Capsicum; species Capsicum annuum. Next base: position 62,245,481 of record NC_061119.1, on the reverse strand, counting down.
ATTGAGTTGCATAATAAGTTTATTAAGTTCTTCTTGAAGCAAGTCGACTTCTATCTAACTTGGTTTTAAGAGGATCTATTAGTCTTTATTTTCTTGAGCAATCATCTTATTTAAGCGAGTCTGCCAATCTTTCCTTTATTGAGTAATCTTGTTATATTTATTGATAACCTTTTGAAGTTCATCAACTATCATATAAGGATTTGATTTTAGGATATTACAGTTATGATAATTATAAGGTTTTACCTCGCATGATTCTCCTATGACCATGAAATATATGTTTAGATCTCCTACGTCGTCCTCAATTTTATCTTCATCACTCCATGCATCAAAATTCTTGTTTTTCTTAGTTAATCTCCTTCTTAAGTTAGGATAGTTTTATTTGATGTGATCAGGTTTATCACAGTGGTAGAACCAATCATCATTTCTTAAGTAGTCATTGTTCTTGAATGATTGTTGTGATCTCTATCTTAGAATGTGACTTACTCTAAGATTTATGAGAGCCATACATTTACTATTTTCTTCATCCACATTTACTTATTTTTCAGGATTTATAGCATTGAATGTTACAGTTTTTATTTTCTCTTTATTATTGTGCTTATTAATATGATTTTGTTTATCGCAAGAAGGTTGCCTCACAGTTTGTCATATGCCATTTTGTGTAGGTCTCCTTCTTGTAGAATGGCAATCTGTGTTTTCAATACCTTAGAAAGACTTCTTACCAGCTATTTGAGTAAATCATTACTAACTATTTGAGTTCACAAAAAAAATTGACTGAATCATGAGAACATAGATCCTACTCCCTCATCATCACCCATTTTAAATAATTCATATTCTTTAACGAGAGCCTGATCCTGGCTTCTTTCACTTTTGTAGTACCTTTGTAAGTAACTTCAAGTTTTTCCCACACCTCCTTAGCCGTCTCGTAGTTGAGATCTTATAATTCTCTGATCCACTAACTGCGTAAACAACTACATAATAAAACAAACTTATGGCTCTAGCATTAGTATTAATTACCTCATTATAGTTCTTTAGTAATCTCAAAGGTTTAGAGATCAATTGCATTGCTTCTTTTGTTTTCTTTGTTTTGAATCTAGGTACCAGTTTTGATCCTTTCTTGATGACAACCCACGCTTGAAAATCGATTGATTGGACAAAGATTTTAAATCTATTATTCCAGTGAAAATAGTATTAACCATTGAAGTAGGGATGCCTATTTGAAGAATGACCGTCCTAAAGAATTACTCCTGGAATTTGATAGTTTGCCATTTGATCTTTTCTTATGTGTGGTTAAGTGACTTTTTTGTGAGTCTTGCTCTGATGCCAATTGATAATCAACAGAAGAAGTGAATTGAAATTCTTATACTTTAAGCTGACTAAAGTTATCAGTTAGTCGACTTTCCAACAAGGCGATGTTAGTTGCAAAAATGATAATTACAGAATGTAAAGAATAAAAAATAAGTAAATGATACAAGAAGATTTATTCGGGTTTAGAACACCCTTGTGGTGCCTACTTCTAGTCCCTTGGGTTACTAGAGGTTCCCTTTAGAGAAACTTGAATTTATAAAGATGGTTTCTCTGATAGCTTACACGCAAGCTTCTTTGAGAAAGGTAGAAACCTCTACTCGAATAACATCTAGTTTCTTCTCTCTTTTGTGTTCACTATAATGTATTACAATGAATTGTATAAGGCTAAAAAAGTAACTAAAATATTGGTCAAGTGAAGATGTACAAAGAAAAACCTAAGTTGCTATGCTCTATTTATATATGGATACATAAGATATGAAAGTAGCAGAATCTTGACCGATCTTCTCCTTGCTCTCGTAATTGATCTATTTAGATTTGGGGGAATTAGAATTTCCTTTCTTCTAATTCCTTATTCTGTTATTTCAGGGCACCCAAGCAGGGGTGGATCTGTTAAGGCCCGTGGGGATGGCTGATGAGCAGTCAAATTACCACTCATTTATACTAAACATTCATGCATATTACCATAATTTAAATGTTTAAATGAAACAACTGTGTAACTAAATGCACTAACATCCTCATTTTGTAGGAAAACAGGGAATGAGATGGAAAGATGTGGATTTGAGCTGAAAAAAGGATTAAAGAGGGAAGAGAATTACAAAAGCTGGAAAACCTGTGCAGACTATGCCTCAGGTACCATGATCGTAGAGTGTCCTCTGTGATCGCAGTAAGTCAAGAAGTCAGCATGTTGTGATTGCTTGAAGAATTCAACGGAGATTAACACGCGATCGTGGGACAATGAGATTTTTAGCCAGGTGCAAAGTTGTAAACAAACATAGCCGATCCCAAATTCCTATTTAAAAAGATCAAAACCATTAACCCAGAATCATCATTCCATAACACTACCTCTCATCCTTACTTTAGGGTTTTTGTAAGTTCTTGGAGCTTAGAGATAAACTTGTACTAATCTTGAGCTAAGAAGACATTAGAGTGACTTCCAAGGGGAGAACTGACAAATCCCATTAAGGATTCATTCAAACTTAAAGTGTGGTTTTCATTCTCTTTATTCTTGATGAATCAATTTAATGGAGATTTTGGTTTATTATTATTTATTATCATCATGCGTAGCTAGTTCTTCCTCTTGGGATTATGTTAGAATAAGGTGTAAAATGTGTGGGTTGTGATTCATATGTACTTATACTTGTTTGTTGGTGATGGGTTCTTCTATTTCTTAACTAAATTTGTTGGGATTTATGGGTGATAGCCCCAAATACCCAAATGGGTCTGATGGATGAAAGTCCCAAGCTCTTGAAAGCCTAAACCATCCTTAAAAGAGGGGTTTGGGTGAACTTTAGGAACCTATATCATCCTTGAAAGAGGAATGTGGGAACTAAGGCAATAGTAGACAATTATGGGAAGAGTTTGCTAATTTTCACTATCTTAAAAATAAGGATGATTATGAGGTTGACTATACCATGGGTATCATCCTAGAAATAGGGATACCCAATTGAGGTGTTGGGTGGTTTTAATTATCACACTTATTAGGTACTCAAAGGGTCAATGGGTTACATCTTTGAGGTTTTGTTGAAGAACTAGCCTCAAGGACTTTAAACCTGGCCTACCACATCATCAACGAATAGAATTTGCACCGCTTCATCACATACCAATGCATAACTTACCCCTAGGATAGCGTAATCCCAAGATCCATGCCTAATTAATTACACTTTAATTATTCTTAGTCTTGAATTAGTCCCTTAGATACCCAAGAATTACTCTTACATTAGCAAACATTGAAAACCTCCAAACCATCTTGTACCAGAGGTTTGAACTTAGCAATCAACTTTTATTTTGAACATACTCAATCGCCACTCACATTGTTCTTCGTGGATTCGACCTTGACTCTTAGTTGGGTAAATATATTTAAAATGACCGTATTGCACTCAAATTGATGTGTAAGTTAAGCATTACAAAAAATGGCGCCGTTGCTGGGTAACAATTTGGCATATTGAGTTAGTTTGAAATTTTAGCTTACTTGCTTTGCTTCAAACTTATAAATATTTATTTGTTATTTTCTTTTGTTTCTTGTGTAAAGTAGATTTTTAGTGTTGTTTATTTGTTACTATGGCATTTTGGAATGAACACGAGTTCGGTGGTTGGAGATCCTATCGTGAGAATCCATGTCCATATTATAATGGGCCCTACTTTTGGCGAGATTGTAGATATGATCGTCAGAGAGAGATTTGTTCACCATCTCAATCTTATAGGGAGTATGGTTGTTCTCTATGTGGTGGTCGTGATGGTTATTGGAGTAATTGTCTAAAAGCCCCCTATCCCTGTTATGCTAACCCAATTGTTAGTTCTTCTTATGATTTTAATAGGTCTTATGATCAAGAAAAGGAAGAACAAAGCACCAAAAATATTAGTGTTGAAGCTATGCTTCAAATTACCTTTGATCGGTTGGAATCAACATGGTATAACATGCATATTATACATCAAGATATGAGGGCATGTATCAAGGAAAGTAAGAGGATAGAAAATATGGGCATGAAGGTCAATCATTCAGATACTACGACCATGTCCACGCTTCTAAATAAGCTTGACATTGAAGAATCCTCGGTGATTTCCCAACCACCCGAACCAAACATGGGTGAAAATGCCAAAGTCAAGGAAATAGTTCTAGAGTCAAAAGAAGAAATCAAAACTATC
>NC_061119.1:62175705-62238314 GCF_002878395.1 Capsicum annuum | reverse complement strand
TAGGAAAACTCATATAAATCAAAATTTGATTAGTGTAGAAGTTAAAAACCATTCATTCTCAACATCATAATCGAGTTAATTCCATAACTATAAATCTAGTTTAATACATTTGATACGTAAAAGTGATGTGGAAGATAATCAACAATGAATTTTCAGAAACTAGCCTAAATAGGTACAAAATCACTAGACAAGGAATAGGAGAATTCATGACACAACATCCATGCAGAATAAAGATAGAAGAGCTACAGCTGAGCAGTCATCATCAATGCTATAGAAACCCTAACTAGCCTGCACCATTACTATTTCCGATTGAAGCTATAGTAAGTGTAGCATCAGTACAACCACATGTATTGGAAGACATCATTAGCCGATAAGGGTTAGAAACAAATAACATTAATAACAAATAGGGAGAATTCATAACATCAAGTAAAATTTTGGTTTCTAAATCCGCGGTTATGAATTTATTAAGAACACACCTTTAGCATCTCTGTGACCTACCCGCCATTTAATATTTGTATATATCTTTGTGCTTTGACGATTTACTCTAACTTACATATTTTTACCTTCACTAACTAATTATTTCAGATTCCACAACTCCTAACCCACACTAGATCGGGTCTTCTCAGTACTCATTATTACAATTCGCTATGGGTTTTACCATCACCAAGACTTAGAATTCTAACAATCTTGCAGGGAGGGACAATGCCACGTAACAGTTAATAAGTCCAATTATAAAATATCTCAAATTTATGGTGTACTACTATATTCATCAATAGTACCATCAGATCGTTCCACTCAAGAAATCAATAATAATATATAAAATATAACAAAATGGCAAGGTATATGAATGAATGCATGTATGCAAAATGTGCACAACATCACATTCTCTTCTCATTCTCATCAATATCAACATCATATCATCAATGTCACATCATAATTATTACAAACCTTATGAACATTATGGGTTACATATCAACATCATCACCATCACCATCAACTCACCCATATTAGTATGAATGATTATGCAATGCAATCAATGATTATAAGTAGTGTCCGAAGGAAATCACAATCACCATTTACATATAGACATAAAAACATCAACTCTTAGTTCCATACGTATCCGTAGGTATAAACATTATTAGCATCGTTCACTCCACACCTCCTACCAAACTTAATTTTTCCCATCTATATGTCGTTATTGGTCTTATCTATTTAGGACTCTTGTTCGTATTCCCGAAATGGTATTCAAACATCTTCCTAGATACTTCTATTGTAATTCTCACACTAAACCTTACAATTTCACCCCATTATTCGATGACTCTATCTATTTACCTATCCTATCACGTATCCTACCACTAGGTTATCTCTTTGACTGATCTACCCCATAATTCAACTCATAAGTCACATGGAAACTCTCTTAGGTTGCTCTTAACCACTACTCCCCATTTATATTTCGTTAAGCTTTCTCCATGCGAGACATAACCATCCAATTCACCAATAGAACCTTCTATCATGCCCTAGTTTAAGATTACTCTCCTCTTTTACCATATTTAACTCACACCTGCTTATGAACCATAATATTCACTCGACTAGCTAAAATGCTCACAAATTTTATTATATTCCACTCCATAAATGTCACATCTCGAGGGTACAACAATAAAAAACCAGATTATTATATCCTAATTGGATTTTATAGTTTTTGTTCTTTCAAACACCTTACCCTAAGGCCTATGCATGAGAAATCCCAACATCACCATTCATGTTATATGAATCTAACCTAAGCCTAATTGATACAATAAATAAACTATAACCTACTTTATAAACGAACCATGATTATATTGCAAAAAGAAAGTTATCCCACGATTGCTAACCATCTTTTTGTGATGGGTTTCCGCTGAGTGTGTCATGAAACTACTCTCATGAACCCTGATCTCTTAAATATCATGGTTAGGAAAGTGGGGTTTTTCAAAGTATTTTTGGGGAAAGGGGGCGACCTAGGGAAATAATGAAAGAGAGGGTCTTTAAAATTTCTTCAGGTTGGCTACTTTAGGGTACCATTGCAATAATTATTTTATTATTATAGTGGTACCGTTGTAGTGGTTAACCTACCGCCGCAGCAGCAGGCCGCAGACCATCCCAGTCCTCTTTTTGGTCCTTTTGTCCCGATGATCTTAGACCTTATTTTATCCTCCCAAATTAATTTCTTTCGAGTCTAATTTGAGCATATTATTTATTTTAATTTATTTTTGGGACATGTAATGATAGTTGGGGTCATTACATTATATAACAATTTGCTCATCGTTCATTTGCAAATGGTCTTAGGGTAAGGTCTAGACATTCGTATGATCGCTCGAGGAATTTTTGACTATACTATGTCATTAAGTGGAGTATTACAATATTTGCTAGCTCGTTTACATACGTCTCTACTCTAAAATTAGCAATAGTTAATGCACTACCTGGGCTATGTATAACAGTTATTCCCATATTTCTTTGACAAGGTGTACATAATTAATCCTCGTGATTATTATCTACTATGATTACCAAAATATGGTACAACACCATAATGCACAAAAAGTCAGAATGAAACCAACCTCAAAAAGATTTTATTGTTGCAATGGTAACCAACTGTAGTAGCAGTCATGACAGTCTAAATAGGGGAAATAAATATGTCCTCCATTTTCAGTCCATCTCTCTCAACTCTCCCTGCGAAATCCTCCTCTGACGACCAACTCAAGTTAATTTCTTCACCTCTATACTTACTTTATGCATTTCTCATTGTAAAACCATAGAAACTTTGTTAGAATTGAGAAATTTTGGAGTGGGTTTAGATACAACTCTTGAAATCCAAAATTGGTGGTTTTTTCACACGAATGATGAACATTTTAGGGTCTTTTACTTCTTCAACACTCCTATAGTGTTCGAGATGTTGATTGACGTAGTTCATAAAGGATTTCAGCCATGAGAGAGGTGGAAGATGAAGGATCATCTACCCCAAGGATTTTGGGTGAATTGAGGGTGAATTTGAGTATTATACACCCCCATATTAGTGTAAATAGGTTCTCACTAACTTTACCAAGCCCTATCTATACTTAAAGTTGAAAATACAGAGAAAGGTCAAAATTCCTCCACGGGAGGAAAGGTTGGCAGGTGAAGATGACTAACCACTGTAGTGGTAACTTTTTTTGTAGCAACAGTAAGTTTCATCGCAATGGTTAATTAACCGCTACTGCGATACAGGGTAGTGCCTTCCCAATTTTTATTTTTCTACGATTTTAAATTTTCTTTCCTTCTTTGGTACTCTGTCTTGGTTTCTAACTTCATCTCATGGTGTTTTAAGGTTTATCATGGCTCAACAAAAACCACGCTATCAAAGGTTTTTTGACAATACTAGTCACACACGATACGAGGAGGAGCGGTATAATAAGGATTTGCTTTATATGAGAGTTTTTGTGATGGATGATGTGGATGACAACTTGATTGAGTTTCATGACCAGTTGAAAGTGTTTCGGTGGGAGATTCTGACTGAGACAGTTCCGTAGTACAACTTGGCTTTGGTTCAAGAATTTTATTCTATACTCCCACGGTGGAGTGGTCAGTAGCTCTCCATACTATTTGAATTTTGGGAAAGAAGATGCTTTGGATGACACCCCTATCAATGAGGTATTAGGGGTTCCTAATCCCTCCAATGTAGCCTTCGAGGCGAAGATTCATGGTTTGATATGAAATAGGTGGCTCGATACTTGGCGTCAGAGGGTAAAGTTGATGAAGTGAATTGGTCCAATCAAAGGGGAACCAAAAATGCATGCTTCTCGATTGAGGCTAAGATTTGGGTGTAGCTAGTGTCTAGTAATGACATAAACCATGGCCTAATCATGACAAGTATCTCAAGCCCACCATGGACTGAAGACCACCCCCCTTAGTATAACCTCAAGAGCACAATAATGAAAAATAACTGGAAGCCAATCAAACTAATGATAATAGTAATAGAAATAGATGAATCAAATGGCGGTTCAAAGAATTCAAGTAACAATCCACCCATACTTATCAACGAAAGCCTCTAAAACTAGAATAATATCTAAGTTAGGACGTGCCACCGACCATGACCAAAATAATCCAAAAGCAGTATGACAATAAAGAAAGAATAATAAAATGACAAGGCCATTCGAAGGATGGAGGCTCACCACTCACAACAACTCAACAAACGTGCTCAACCAACTAACACTGTACAAGAGCAATAGAAAACCCTTTGGACCCAACGTCATGAAAGGATGTAGTGTCTAGGAATGGTCAGTGGGATAAGCACTGGCATGTAACTCAGGGAATAAGAATAAAATAATGCAATTACCAAAATCCAGTCATAAACCATATGCACCATATTCATATACATATATATAGGAGGTCAGGATAGGGACAAGGGTTATGAACATGAGAGTTTAAGGATTTAACCTAAGCTGTGTAGCTTGCTCTTTCCTAAAGGCACCCATGGGCTATATATGTTCAACTCCCCATGCTGAAAAGGCTTCAGTGCATGTTAGCCACATGAACCAAGGAAAAACCGAGGGAAAACTAAGGCCACCAAGGAAATAACCGTCCCAATATATATATATATACATATATATATATATATATATAGATACATATATATATATATATACATTTATATATATATATTCCCTTTAAGCCAAAATTAAAATGATTTGTAGATAAACCAATCTATTAACCCGGGAGTTATTTATTAAGGCATTTACTACTTGGTATCGTCATTACCAATATGCTTGCAAGCTAAATTAATTATGCTAAACCAAATCTACATAACCAAATTGGACTCCAGAGTTCCATTTAAAATCCAAAACCAAGGCCACCAAGGCCATCCACAACCATTATCATTCATTTATCATTTAATGCAATGCATTGGGTTCAAAAACAAGTTAAACCATGCAAGTTTTCATATCCAAAATTAAGTTTACAAAGTAGGTTGAGGTTAATGCATTTATCAAGTCAAAATTTCATCAACTTGGGAAAACCCATGTCCTCCATTCCAACCATTTATATCATGCACCAATTCAATCCCCAAAACATCAATTTAAAGCATGAATAATCAATTTAGAACATGGGACAAGTAATTCAATCAGTAACAACCAAAACCCCTCAACCCAATTTCAAAACCTATAATTAATTCACATGAAAATCCATTCAATTAATGCCATAATATAAAATTAGAGTTAGGGAAAGTGAAACATGCTAGAAATACACAAGAAATTAAAAATAAGTCAAAGTTTAAAGTTTGAATTGTGAATCCCTTGTCGAACCCTTGGAGTTTCTTGGTTTAAGTGTTAAAAAGGCAGAGAATGGTCTTTGATCCTTAAAACTGATGAAAAAAGGGTGTATTTTATGTTTAAAGATCGTACAAGGGGTAAAAAGGCCAAAAGTCCCTCACCCCAAGTAAAATAAATACTGGACAAATTTAAAACAGTGGCGTGGCACGCTAATATCGTAGAGGTTAGCCTCCATGCCACGCTAATATTACGGAGGTTAACCTCCGTGACACGGCATTATCGTGGAGGCTTACTGCCTTAGGGGTCCCAAAATGACCCCAAACCCTTTTAAAAAAAATCCAAAATTTTCCAAAACACCCTTTAACATTCCTAAATATATTTCAAGTCACAAAATCAACATTACACATGTGGAAGGGTAAAAAATAAAATAATTAAAATTTTAAGAGGTCTTACATTATCCCCTTCCACTTAGGATCATTCGTCCCCAAATGATGAGTTAGGAAACTTTTAGCATGAGAATAGCAAGGATACATCATAATCAAATAACATATTCAAATTGTGACAATAGGAAAATGAGACTCATACCTTATGCACTCTTATCCAACATGGGGAACAAGAACGGATACTTGGCCTTTATATCTTCCTTAGCTTCCCATGTAGCCTCTTCTACCTTTTGATTTCTCCAAAGAACCTTCACGAGGATACATCCTTGGTCCTCAACCTACGAACTTACCTATCCAATATTTCAATTGGGACTTCCTCATAGGATAAGGAATCCGTACCAATAACTATAACTCCCCAAATCTGGTACCCAAAATGCCACACAGTACTCATGACCCCGAAGGACCACAAGCTAACCCATGACTGATATCTATAACTAAGCACTGCATAACATACTGTATAAATGTGGAATAAAAGGCTGAAAAGCCATAAGGTTCAAATATCTGATAAAATATAACATCTGAAAAAATACGATATATCAATACCAAAATGACTGAAATAACTGTCTGAACATGCTATAGTCTGAAAGCCTCTAAACTGGCTAAAAACTATGGAGTTGATGGGATATGTCCCCAACTAACTCCGAACTACTGAAATAATAAAGTGATAAAATAATCATGCTATTCTCGAATGATGAGGACTCACTGCTAGTCTGGTTGCTGAACGTCTGATCTACTAAGGATGCTCTGGAGCTTGTGCTTCTGAACCTATGGTATAAAAACACCATAGCGCAAATACGTCAGTACGATTGAATGTACTAGTATGCAAGTGAGGTAGGCTAAATGTAAGGGGTTTATATGCATGAACAATACCAACTAACTGAATAACATGAACGTGAGAACACATGCATGAATACGTAAACTGTAATTGAGATCATGACATCACTGAATCTGAATACTGATAACATAAGTTTTTGTATAATTGATATACTATTATCTGAATGACTGTGTCTGACAGTTCTATATATGATGGAGGTAGCTGAGTTCTGTACTGAGCTAGGTGACTGTATCTGATAGTCCTGAATTCTATAGAACTATCTGAGTTTTATTACTGAGACTGAGACTGAGACTGTAACCGTGGAAAGTAGTCATCTAACTGACATGCCCCAAATGAGATAATATAATTGAGATGGAGTTCAATTTGTAATCCTAATTGGAAGGGTGTCAATACCACGCCACTGGTATGGACAAGCTGTGTGTAATCTCTCATCTAATAGGTACTCTAAGGAGAATGGTGGGACCCTTATTTAACCGGTTAATTCACCTCATAAACCCTCATCTAATAGGTTAGATGTCTCAACCTACGCTGGCTACATAGTTCTGGAGTGCAAGGATTGCTTCTAAGAATCACACTCTCTACTCGCAGGTGAGTTCCCATCCTTGGGCTCACTCGGTGCTGAATCCTACTCCCATATGCTTAGACACTGAGTTAATTATACTGAACTAACTGGACTGAGTTCAATTTGTTCCATTGACTGACGGAATATTACTAAGATCTGATAACTGACTGAGATTACTGAGATTACTCAGTTTTCCTGAGTCATGAGACTGACTGAATTCTACTGAACATGGCTTGACTGAGAGTATCTTGAAAAATGACACTAGCTCTACGAACAACGCTAAATTGTCGGGTAAAAGTGTACCCAGGACTCGATTGCATGAAACTGACAAGACATGACACTCCCTGGACTCACGACCATAATCAACAATCCATAATACAATCATTGGGGAATTTTATGAGACACTTGATTATCATGGTTTGGTAGATGAATAGGAGTGCATATAAACATGTCATAATTTTATAGGGCTAATCTCCTGAACAATCCATCAAACAATTTCAATGTATAACAATAACATGGAAGTTATTTTGAACATAAGGTAAAACATGGGTTCATCAATTTGGTCATAATTGAGTCCTGAAACATGATTCTTATTCTCTTGGACATTTTATCAAACACATTACATACGCAGGCTTAGGCATATACACTAGTTCATACATCATGGTTACTTTAATCAACTCAATTTAAAAGTTTCCAAACCCACATACTAGCATAATTTCATGAAAAGTACATAAAGACTCCAACTTGGGATTCATAAAACCACATCAACATAATTAAAATTAACTCACCACATGGAAATCATAATTCAGGAGTTTAAAATGGGATTCTTGAGCTTCATGGGTGAAAGAAACCCATGAATCAACACTTTACATACCTGGGTGGATGATTTCTTGAAGATTGGTGGAGGAAAGCTTGAATTCTTGCCTTGGGATTAGACACCTAGGATTTCTTGTTCTTGGGGATTGATCTTTGAGAGAAACCCTAATTTGGTATTGTGGATGAATAATAAAGTTGTGAGCTCTGGTCTAGTATAATTAGGGGTCAAAACAGGTAGAAAAAGACCCAAATACCCATTTAAAAATTGCTTAAAATTGCTGATCGAAAGTGGTGACGGTTTGGGCAACGGTCCATCGCTGGCTCGACGGTCCGTCCGTCCTGATCGTCGCACTTGGCCAGAACCTGAACTTCCTATCTCATCTGCGATGGTTTGGGTGATGGTCCATCGCAAGCTCGATGATCCGTAGGTCCTGACTGTCGCACTTGGCCAAAAGATAGGTTCACTACCTTAGTCGCGATGGCTTAGGCGACGGTCCGTCGCTAGCTCAATGGTCCGCTGGCCTGACCGTCGTTTCTGGGCAGTTCTGATAGTTATCTGTAAAATGTCTATAACTTTTTACTCCGATACCGGATCTGGACAAAATTGGTATCGTTGGAAAGCTAATTCAAGTTCCCACTTGATAATAGATTAAAATTAGGAAAATTTTATCTGATTTAAACATTAATAATTTAGGAATTCATCACTAACTTTTCTGGAACTAGATTTGACTTAAAGAAATTTTGGGGTATTATAATATCTTCCCCTTGGGAACATTCATCCTCGAATGGGACTGACTAGACTTGGAAAGATGATAGACTGTTCTTACTTAAGGGATGTGAACATTTGAACATGTCTATATGATTGGAACTTCTAATATACTGAAATATCATACTGAATATGCATGTCTGATGCATGGATATATGATGGATAGTCTTCATGAATGCATGACTGAAATTACTGAGAAACTGACTTTCTCGTGATGAGAATGCATATCTGATGCATGAATACGTGACTGACACGATACATGAACATATGAATGGATATGTAAGAGTATTTGATACCAAGTTTATAACTTAAATCTGAACATGAAACTGAATAAGCTTAAGGAAAGCTATTACCTTGGGCTGAGTCTGAGTTTGCGGAGAAGAGGTGAGGATACTTGGTTCGCATGTCTACTTCTGCTTCCCAAGTAGCTCCCTCAACGGACTGATTTCACCAAAGAACTTTGACTAGAAGGACTTCTTTGTTCCTTAGTCTGCGAGTCTGGTAGTCAAGAATTTTGACTAGGATCTCTTCGAAATAAAGGTTGTTCTGAATATCTAATCCTTCTACCTGAACTGCTACTGCTGGGTCACCTATGCAATTCTTTAGCAAGGAGACATGAAACACTGGATGAACTAAGGCTAGATCTGAAGGCAATTCGAGCTCATAAGCTACCTTGCCGAAACGACTGAGAATTTTGAAGAGACCGACATATCAGGGACTGAGCTTTTGGAATGCCCAGAAAGGATCTCGAGTTTGATATTGGTGATTATGTGTACTTCATGGGAGAGATTTTCAAGTACAAATAATCACCAATATCAAATTCGAGATCCTTTCTGGGCATATCTGCGTATGAATTTTGTCGGCTCTGAGCTATCTTGAGCCGTTCTCCGATCAACTGAACTTTCTCTAAGGTGTCAAATACCAAGTTAGGCCCTACTACTGCGGCCTCACCCACTTTGAACCAACCAATTAGAGATCTAAACCTCCCACCATAGAGAGCTTAAAATGGATCCATTTGAATACTGGAATGATAGTTGTTGTTGTATGCAAACTCAATCAAAGGCAAGTGGTCATCCCAACCCCCCTTGAAATCAATTGCACACGCCCTTAGCATATCTTTCAAGGTTTGAATGGTCCTTTTTGCTTGACCATCTGTCTGGATAAAAGGTTGTACTGAGGTGAACATGGGTACCAAGACCCTTTTGGAATGCTTTCCAGAAGTGAGAGGTGAATTGGGTACCTCTATCTAAAATAATAGATAATGGAATACTGTGCAATCTGACCAACTCCCTAATATAGAGTCTGTCATAATCCTTAGCTGAATAAGAGGTATGGGCTGGAAGGAAATGAGATGATTTGGTCATCCTACCTACAATGACGCAAACTGAATTATGCTGACGATGAGTATGAGGTAAACCCATCACAAAGTCCATGTTCACTTCTTCCCACTTCCAAGTAGGAATACTGAATTCCTGCATGGACCCACTAGGCTTCTGATGCTCTATCTTAACCCGCTGACATGTAGAGTACTTAGCCATAAACTCTGCAATGTCTCTTTTTATCCCACTCCACCAATAGATCTCCCGCAAGTTGCGGTATATCTTAGTAGCCCTTGGATGAATAGAGTAGCGCACACCATGCACTTCTGCAAGAATTTGTTGCCTCAAGTCATCTACACCTGGAACACACAGATGACCCTGAAAACGGATAACACCATCTCCCCCTTGGGAGAAAACCTCTACCTTTTGATCTCTGACTGAATTTCTCAACTTAACAAGACTGGGATCTCTATCTTGCTTTTATTTCACCTTGGATACTAGAGATGATTCTGAACTATTCTGAACCCATATACTACCTTCTGCTGAATGAACTAAGCGGATACCTAGTCAGGCAAGCTGATAGACTTCCTGATCTAACTTCTTCTTACTATCCTCAACATGAGCAACACTACCCATAGACAGTCTACTAAGAGCATCGGCCACTACATTGGCCTTGCCCGGATGATAAAGGACACTCATGTCGTAATCTTTCAAGAGCTCTAACCACCTTCTCTGATGGAGGTTAAGATTTTTCTGCGAGAATACGTACTGAAGGCTTTTGTGATCTGTGAATACATCTACATGAACACCGTACAAGTAATACCTCTAAATGTTTAAGGAAAAAACTACGACTGCTAACTCAAGATCATGAGTTGAATAATTCTTCTCATGGGGTTTAACCTATCTGGAGATGTAGGCTATGAACTTACCATGATGCATGAGGACATAACCCAAACCTAATCTGGATGCATCACTGTACACTACGAATCCATCTAAATAGTTTGGAAGAATCAAAACTGGAGATGAGGTAAGTCGAGTCTTCAACTCCTGAAAACTCTTTTCGTATGAATCTGACTACTGAAACTGAACCTTCTTCTGAGTCAATCTGTACATAGGGGATGCAATAGATGAAAATCCTTCAACAAACCGACAGTAATAGCCAGCCAAATCCAATAAACTCATGATATCTAATGGAGAGATGGGTCTGGGCCAGTTTCTCACTGCTTCAGTCTTTTGGGGATCAACTCTAATGCCATCACCGGAGATGATTTGACCAAGGAATGCTACTAACCTTAACGAAAATTCGCACTTACTGAATTTGGTGAACAGTTGATGATTTCTGAGAGTTTACAATACTATTCTGAGATGGTCTGCATGATCATGCTCATTGTGGGAATAGATAAGAATGTCATCTATGAAGACTATGATGAACATGTCCAAGTACTGCTTGAACACACAGTTAATCATTTAGTAAGTCATCACTAACTCTTCTGGATTCTAGATTTGACTTAAAGAAAGTTCGGGGTATTATAGCAACATCCTAAATAGGCACTATCAAGAAAGGATCACCCATACAGTTTTTCCAGCACGAACACATGAAAAATAAGATGAATCAAAGCTAAACCTGCAGGCAAATCTAACTCATATGCGACATTCCTATTCCTTCTCAAAATCTAATATGTACCAACATAAAGAGGACTGAGCTTCTCTTTCTTCCCAAACCTCATGAATCCTTTTATAGGAGAAACTTTCAAGAATACCCAATCATTTACTACAAACTCCAAATCCCTCAGCCTCACATCTGTATAATACTTTTGGTGACTCTGAGCAGTCTTAAGTCTTTCTTCAATCACTATCATCTTCTCCATGGCTTGGTGGGCCAAGTCAGGGCCAAATAACCTAGTCTCACTAACCTCGAACCACCCAATAGTAAACCTGTAATTTCTACCATACAGAGCCTCAAAAGAGGCCAACTAAATGCTAGAATAATAACTGTTATTGTAAGCAAACTCAATAAGAGGCAATTAATCAACCTAACTCCCTTTAAAATCATACAGATAGGACCTTAGCATATCCTTCAAAGTATGAATAGTACGCTTTACTTGTCCACCATTTGAGGGTGGAAACCAGTGCTAAGGTTCACCCGAGTACCCGAAGCTTTCTAAATAAACGCCAAAAGTGATAAGAAAATTGCATACCTCAGTCTAAAATAATTGACACTGCGTATGATGCAACTTTACAATCTCTTTGATAAATAACTTAGCATAATCCTCTCCTGAGTAGTTAGTCCTCACATGCAAGAAGTGAGCAAAATTAGTCTTCTATGCACAATGACCCAAATAGAATCATACTGATTGCGAGAACGCAGGAGACCCATAATGAAATCCATATTGATTGTCTCCCACTTCTACATGGGCAACTCTATCTCTTGAGACATGCCATTAGGCCTCAAATTCTTAACCTTAACTTACTGACAAACCATATATTTGGCAATAAAATTTGCCACATCTCTTCATATTATTCCACTAGTAGATTTTCTTTAAATCATGATACATCTTAGTCGAACCTGGATAAACTATATATCTAGACTCATTAGCCTTAGTCAAAATTCTTTCCCACACAGACAATCAATATCAGGAACACACAACCTACCTTGATACCTCAAGATGTCATCTCCCCCAATCTTGAAAGCCATAACCTTTTGACGACCCACATCATCCTTAATCTGTATAAGTATGGGATCTAAATCCTATTTGTCCTTCATCTTAGCACTAAGAAATAATTTGACCTCTTCCTGAACAGTCACTCCCGCATCCTCAAAGTCCAAAAGATGAACTCCCAAGTTAGCCAACCTATGAATGCCTTCATCAATCCTCTTTTCTCCCCATCAACATGGGATAAGCTCCCTATAGACAATCTGCTAAGAGCATCAACAACAATATGAGCTTTACTTGAATAGTAGTGAAGGCTCATGTCATAATACTTAAGTAGCTTGAGCCACCGCCTCTGACCGAGATTCAATTCCTTTTGTATAACATATACTACAAGCTCTTATGATTTGAATAGATGTCTATATGCACTCTATACATATAATGGCACCAGATATTCAAGTCAAAAACCACAACCGCGGACTCTAAATTGTGAGTCAAGTAATTTATCCTATGAAACTTAAGATTCTTAGAAGCATATACGACCTTACCATGCTGCATCAAAATACAACCCAGTCCTAATATCTATTGGAGTCATGGATCTAAGCCATTGCTTTACTGCCTCAACATTCTGTGGATCCACCTTGATCCCCTCACTAGAAATAACATGCCCTAGAAAGGTCACAATACTTAGCCAAATTGAGCATTTAGAAAATTTTGCATACAACTTCTGGTCCTTAAGAGTCTGCAACACAATTTAGAGGTGATTGGAATGGTCCTTCTTACTCTTAGTGTACACAAAGATGTCTACAATGAAGACTATAACAAAAAAAATCCAGAAACTACCTGAAAACCCGATTCATAAGATCCATGAACGCAACTAGAGCATTAGTCAACTCAAATGACATAGCCAAAAGCTCATAGTGACCATACCGGGTTTGAAAAGCAGTCTTAGGAATATCAACCTTACTAATTTTCAATTGATGATAACCCAAACGAAGATAAGTCTTAGAGAAATATCTAGCACCTTGAAGATAATCAAAAAGGTCATAAATCCTTGGAAGAGGGTACTTATTTTTCACGATAACCTTATTCAGCTGATGATAGTCTATACACATCCAAAGGCACCCATATTTCTTTCACACAAAAAGCAAAGGAGCACCCCACAGAAAGACACTAGGATGAATAAACCCTTTATCAAGAAGATCTTTCAATTGCTCTTTTAGCTCCTTTAATTTAGCTGTAGCCATTCTATAAGAAGGAACAAAAATAGGATGGGTATTTGATAGAAAATCAATCCCAAAATCTAATTCCCTATCAGGAAAAATTCCATGAAGATTATTAGAAGAGAGTTCAAAAACTTCATTAACCATAGGGACAGATTGCAAAGAAGGACTTTTAGAGTCAGAATTCTTAATATGATCTAGATGATACAAACACCCTCTTGAAATTAATTTCTAAGCTCTAACATAGGAAATAAACCTCCATTTTGGTATAAAGAAACTCCTCTCCCATTCAATTACTGGTTTTTGGAAAGTGAAAACTGACCCTTTGGGTCCTACAATTTAGAGAAGCACAACATGAATGAAGCCAATCCATCCCAAAGATAACATCGAAATCCACCATATCAAGCTCTATCAAATCACCAATGTCTCCCTATGAAAGATGGACACCACATAACCCCTTTAGATTTTTCTAGCACCTATAGAATCACCCACTGAACTAGAAACGGAAAAAGGGTCAAAAATATTTTTAGGACCAAAACCAAAATGCATAGCCACATATGGGGTCATATAAGAAAGGGTAGAACCTAGATCTAGCAAATAATAAACATCAAGGAAAGAGAGCTGTAACATACCGGTAACAATATCTAGGGATACCTCAGATTCCTGATGAGTAGCAAGTGCATAGAGATGATTTCGGCCAGTACTAGTACCAGAAGTAGCGCCCTTAAGGGAGTGAGCTGAAGAAGTAGAAACCAGAACTTTATTAACCCAGTGGTAAACCTAATTAAAGGATAATCTCATTGCTTATGACCAAGCTGACCACAATTATAGTACCAATTTCTCCCATCATCATAATATCCACGATGAAGTTGCCCACAAAAATGTTAAATAGGGTAAGATGGGGCTGACTGAGCTCCACTAGCCTGAGACTGGGCACCCTGTACCTTAGGACCACTACTAGCCTAAAAATGATGTTCATCTGAAGGCTTAGGATAAGAAGCACTGACAGCTGAATATGAATTTCCCTAATTCTTCTTCTTAGTCGACTATCTACCATCTTTTCCACTATTCGACTAACCTACACCCTGCTTAAAATATCTAAACTTCTCATTTTACCTCTCTCCCATCTCTACTTGCTTCTTCTTTTCATTCTTGACCTGTTGCATGTAAACCACCATCCTGGAGATGTCCGTATCATTATTCAACTTAGCATTTTTACATTCCAGAACCAAATCACGAGATAAACCAAAAAAAACTTTCTCATTCGAGACCTCATATTAGACACCAACTCGGGAGTATGATGACTGAAACTTCAGAGTATACTCCTTGACACTAGTCTTACCCTACTTCAGATTAACAAACTCATCAACCTTAGCTTCCCTCAACTCCTAAGGAAAAAAGTGATCAAGAAAAGCACTTGAAAAGTCATACCACACTGCCTGTTCAGTATTATCAAACCTCGTTACTTCCTATTCCTCATACCACTAGTAAGAAACATCTTTCAACTGATAGGAAGCAAACACCATATTCTCCAAATCAGTAGCATGCATCACCTAAATTTATTTTTTTCCCATCAATGAACCCCTGAGGATTATCCTCATCCTTAGAGCCTATAAAGGTTGGGAGATTTAACCTCATAAACTGGATAGCCCATGAGAATTTAGATGAGTGAGCAACAGAACCAATATGAACAATTGGAGAGACTGCGATACCACCAATTGAGTAAGCATATGAATAGACTGATGAAACTTCACATTAGAGATATTTTCTTAGGGCATCTGGTGATGAGTATAACCATCTTGAAAATCTCGGAGAGGCTTATTAGGTACCGGTAAAAATCTATATGGCGTGACACAGTTAGGATCAGGGACCCTAAATTGGGTCTACACTCCATAAACAAGGCAAGTCCCCTCCACATTCTCTTCAGGTGGAACAAAGGTTCCAGTAGAGTTTCTGCGAACATCAGATCTTTGGGGAGGCATAATCTGAAATGCGAGGAAACATGATTTAGAGAAGTTTCATAATACTAGACTCTATAGCGCAAGATAGATTACAAGAAAGGGAAATATTCCTAAATGCCTTATAGCCTCTCCCTTAAAAGTCTGGTATGATACACAATCATAAAAAGGACTCTACTAGACCCAAATTTATGGACACCCAATGACCCTAAACCATGCTCTAATACCAAGCTTTTCACAACACAAACCAGGGCCTAGTCGTGACGAGTATCTCAAGCCCACCATGGATGAAAGATCATCCTCTAGCCTAACCTTAAGAGCGCAATAATCATAAAAAGAAGCAAAAGCTAATTAAACCAACGATAATAGTAATAGAAATAGATAAATCGAATAATAGTTCAAAGAATTCAAATAATAATCCACGCACACTTGTCCATGAAAGTCGCTAAAACTAAAATAACATCTAAGTTGGGACATGCCCCTGAACATGACCAAAAGAATCCAATAGCACTATGACAATAAATAAAGAATAATGAAATAACTAGGCCTTCCAAAGGATGGAGGCTCATCACTTCACAACAACTCAATAAATGTGCTTAACCACCTAATGCTGCACAAGAGCAATAGAAAACCCTTCAGACCCTACATTATGAAATACTGTAGCATCCAAGGATGGTCGAGAGGATAAGCATTGATATTTAACCTAGGGAATAAGGATAAAATAATGCAATTACCAAAATCTAGTCATAAAATCATATGTACCACATTTATATACATATATATATAGAATGTTGGGATAGGGACAAGGGTCATGAACTAAGAGTTTAAGGATTTAACCTGAAATATATAGCTCGCTCTATACTAAAGGCACCCATGGGCTATATGAGTTCATCTCCCTTTGCTAAAAGGGCCTCAGTGCGTGTTAGCCGCATGAACTGAGGAAAAACTCAGGGAAAACTAAAGCTCCAAGGCAATAACTATTTTTATATATATATATATATATATATATATCAAGTATTCACCAAACACACAGTCATATAGTCCCAGACACTGGCAAACATAGTTTCTAGTATTCGTCCCCCCGGGACTTACACCTTTACGGTGAGCTACACAATTCCCTTTAATCCCAAATTAAAACAACTTACACATAAACCAATCCATTACCCAGAAGTCATTCATAAAGGCATTTACCACTTGTTATTGAGCCAAATTAATTATGCCAAACCAAATCCACATAACCAAATTGGACTCTTAATATCCATTTAAAATCCAAAACCAAGGCCATCCAAAACTATTATCATTTATTTATCCTTTAATGCAATGCATTAGGTGTAAAAAGAAGTTAAACTATGTAATTTTTCATATTCAAAATAAAGTTTGTAATGTAAGTTGAGGTTAATGCAATTATCAAACCAAAATTCCATTAACTTGGGAAAACGCATTTCCTCCATTCCAATCATTTATACCATGCATCAATTTAGTCCCAAAATATTAATTTAAAGCATGAATAATTAATTTATAACATGAGACAAGTAATTCAATCAGTAACAACCAAAACCTTCAACCCAATTTCAAAACCCATAATTAATTCACATGAAAATGCATTCAATTAATGCCATAATATAAAATCAAAGTTAGGGAAAGAGAAATATACCTGAAATACACCAGGAATTAAAAATAATTTGGAGTTCAAAGCTGAATAGTGAATCCCTTGGAGTTTTTTAGTTTAAGTGTTAAAGAGGAAGAAAATGGTCTTTGATCCTTAAACCTGATGGAAAAAGGGTGTATTTTATGTTTAAAGATCATACAAGGGGTAAAAAGACCAAAAACCCTCACCACAAGTGAAAAAAATAAAAAATGGATAAATTTAAAAAACAACGTGGCACACCATTTTCACGAAGGTTAGCCTCCGTGCCACGCCAATATCGTAGAGGTTAACCTCCGTGACACGACTTTATTAGGGAGGCTTATTGCCTCGAGGTCCCAAAATAACCCCAAACTCCTTTCGAAAAATTTGAAACTTTCTAAAAATACCCTTTTAATATCCCTAAACATAATTCAAGTTAAAAATTAATATTATGCATGTGGGACAATCAAAAATAAAATAATTAAAATTTTAAGGGGTTTTATATGTCCTGGAGGATTTATCCTTTGAGAAATTTTTCAGACGTGGTGTTTCATCGAGCAATTATGGTGGTATGTATTTTTTCTGGGATCGACATGAATGTAAGGGAATAGATCATGGATGTGTAATGGTACTGCTATACTCGAGAGATGTCGGTAAGGGATTTATTCTTTTCTTCCCAGATTATGGGGTTGTACAAATGAGTAGATATCCCCAAGGAAGACCATGGTACCTTAGAGAAGTGTGACATATCATATAACATTCTTAAAGGTAGGAGTACCTGGGGTGGGGTCAAGAAAGAAAAGAAGATAAAAGAGGAGGGTGAGAGTAGAAGGGCTGGAGGGAGCGGGGGTACTCTTCTTACTAAGGCACCAACTTCCCTAGTGGTTGAGAAGCTGACCTTTCTGTGATGTGGGGCTATTTGGAGAGGAATCAAATGCCTTAACTGGGTTGGCTCGTTCAA
This sequence comes from Capsicum annuum, assembly GCF_002878395.1. Taxonomy (NCBI): domain Eukaryota; kingdom Viridiplantae; phylum Streptophyta; class Magnoliopsida; order Solanales; family Solanaceae; genus Capsicum; species Capsicum annuum. The sequence goes on along the minus strand of NC_061119.1, from coordinate 62,219,877 downwards.
GCTCAACTACCTCAGTGGACCCAAGTTGTGCGTACACTGGGTTCCAAAGGGAATCCGATAAGGAGAAGAAGAAACACCGCTCCCGAGATCACATGCTTGTTAGGATAGGGAAAAGCTATGTAGGCCATTTTTGCATGCACCTTCCTTACTAAGACGTTCTAAAATTGACCAAGAAGTATATCGAGGAGTTATCCTTTCTCAGTAGGACGATGGAGGAGGGTTCAGACACCTTGAGCCTCGGAGATATTGCCACTAGATAGATGCCCCCTTATTATTGTTGTTGTTATTATTATTATTATTATTATTATTATTATTATTATTATTATTATTATTATTATTATTCCTAAACTTGGGTTTCCCCCTATTGGAGAATGCAACAAATAATTTTTCTTTTATTTTTCTTATATTTTTAAGACTTTTTTCATTCCCTCACTCTCAATAATAATCGTGTTAGCTTATATGGGAATTGATTTTTTTCTTTGATTATCACGAATACAGGGTTGCTTTGCAATATTTACAAAATCATAAAACTAGGGAAACCCTTAGCATCTCATTGCCTGGAGCCACTGGAGCAGTAACCTCCAGTGGTTCCACCTTTCCCCATTTCACTAATTATTCCCAGTTCTTTTCTTACACTACACCATCCCCTGAACATTATTATAGGTTCTAGCTTCTCATTTTCCATGGTTTTTAAAGTTTAGGGTGATTATATTACGACCAAACTATCATAAATACAACTAATCCCTTTACTTGAGTAATTCTAATGCATTCTTACCTTACTTTCCTCTCAAACACCACCTCCCTTACTATATCCCTCACAAAATTATAAGGCACCTGGGCAGTTCGTTTGAATTTGAATAAAAATTAAGGAATACTCTAAATCACAGAGAGATGAGGCATGCCTCAAGTTGCAAAAATAAAGATACATCTTGAGATCATATTGATTCTCACGCTCTCCAAGTCCCTTGACCACACATCATACAATTTAAGTTATCCAATCAACATACACAATAGACTTTTGTATTCAAGGAGTTTGACAATCCAATTACCCAATGTCAATATGATCAAATGATAGCATCCATATAAGTAATATACGATGCATTATATCATTCCATAATCAAAATATTTACAACACAAGTATTTTTAAATAATATCAAGCAAATTTTGCAGCATAACAATTCACCACCTATGCTTTTTATTGACCCCTACTCGCTGGAATACTCTATTCCAACACTTCAACTATTAGAGAGATACCAGTTGGGACCAACTAACCCTAATGGTGGTGGTTGAGATACAATTTGAAATCTTCCAAATACCAATTGGATTCAACTCAGGAAGACAACACTAAGATAGCATGATAAGAGAGAAAAACATGAAATAAGTTCCTAGATGTCTTGTATATTCTTACAGATTTAATGTGAATGTCAACACACCAATTCGTAGGACTTTACTTGTCATTTGCTCTTATACTAGGATAACCATAACCTGGGCTCTAATACTCTCTTGTCACAGCCCAATCTATGAATCATGCACGCACCTACCTAACACTTATCACAGATAGAAAAACCATTACAAATCAATATTTGACTAATACAGAAGTTAAAAGCCATTCATATTAAACATCATAATCTAGTTAACATCATAAGTATAAATCTAGTTCAATATATTTGATACATATAAGTGATACAGAAGATAATTAACAATGAATTCTCAAAAACTAGCCTAAGCCGGTATAAGAGAACTAGACAAGAAATAAGAGAATCCATGTCACAACATCCATGTATAATAAAAATGGCATGAGCTATTACTAAGTAATTGCCATTGTTGGTATAGAAATACCGACTGACCCTCACCATGGCTATATCCCTGATTAAAGATATAGTAAGTGTAGAATAAATATGACTACACATACTGGTAGGCATCATTAGCCGATCAGGGTTAGAAATAAATAACATTAATAACAAATAAGGAGAAATCATAGTATCAAGTAAGATTCCAACTTTTAAATCCCTGGTTATGAGTTTACTAACACCACACCTTTTACATCTCTTTGACCTACCTCTCATTTAAAAATTTTGTATATCTTTATCCTTTGACCATGTACTCTAACTTAACATTTTTACCTTTTACTAATTTATCATCCCAGATTCCACAACTCCTAACCCATACTAGACCGGGTCTTCATGGAACTCACTATTATAATATACTACAGGTTTTACCATCATCAAGACTTAGAATTCTAATGACCTTGTGGGGAAGGATAATTTTAATGACCTGAATTTGAAAATTTTCCATTTCTATTTGTTTGACCATTTTTCCTTTCTCTTAATGTCTACATATTGATTTTAAGGTACAGATGTGATTAGCATAGTTTTTTATGTAATCAGGAATGCTTTGTGCGAGTTTATAAAGTTTAGAGGCTTTAAAAGACATATAGTTAACTTTGGTCAACATTCCTTATTCTGAATGTCGGATGGAAGAATAGACTATGCCAACAGATCTGGAATGTCAAATTTTGGACAGTAGTGAGGTTAGTTTAGTTTTGGGACCTTTATATCTCATTTTGACCTTTTGTTTGAAAATAGTAAGAAGGGATCCCAGAGGGCGGGAGTGGGGTTCAACTCTGTAAAAATAGTCTTTTTCAAAAATCAAACATTGCCTCTATGTTTGAAATCTTAAATTAGCATGATAGCATATATGGTTTATTTTTATCAGGTCCTGAATGTATCCCAAAGGTCTGATTGGAGATTTTGAAAACCATGTAAATCAGTTGATTGCTAATATCTGGTGTATGAGGTCACCTTCTTTACGAATATGGGACTCCCACCACAAACAAAAAGAAGGAATTATTCCTTCATCGCGAATGCAACGGTTTGTCGCAAATACGAGAGTTCATGTCTTAGACCTTCACAAATGCAAAGGATAATTTAATTCGATAGTTAAGTTGACTCTCACAAGCAAAAAGGTTGACATCGTTCACAAGATACTATTTACTGAATAGTTTAAAACACATTTTCACATTCTTCCTCCATTTTTGAACCTTTAAGCTTTGGGTTTGGATAATTTTTGAGGTTTTCTTCAACATTTGAGCTTGGGTAAGCTCAAAAACCTTATTACAATTTTTCATCAATTATATCATAAAAAATACCTTTAAATCATGAATTCAAAATAAAAATTTGGGGGTTTTATCAGAAAAGTTTATAAAGGATTTTTCTTGAATTTGGACCTTGTTTTAAATCTATTTTCATGTGGATTTTCTATTGTAGACTCCTATAATCTTGAGAAATATACTTTTAAAATAAAATTTTGATTACCCCTTTCTGTTTAGAACTCATTTTTTAAATCCATTTTGGACTCGACCTGAATATGGTGTAAGTCCCAAAAATGGATCCCAAGATGTCACACGATGCTCAAGACTACGAGTAGCCTTAAGCTAACCCTATAAGCCATATACTAAATCTACAAATCATATTAGGGAAGTATAGATATATAATCATGCTAAAATACGGGATTCTTTATAAGCTAAGATGAAACTATCTGAATATAATATTTGAAAATAATAAACTCCAAAGTCTGATCAATCAATACTGAAAATATGAATCATATCTAGCAGTCTAACAAGCCTCTACTACAAATGCTAGAGAGTCACTGGGACAAACCGCCAAATGACTCAAACTGTCTGAAAATACTGAATCATCTATAATGATAAGGTGAAAAACTAAATGACTAAGTCCATGAACTATGAGGACTCACCAAATAACGGGATGTAGATAGAGATACTCAAAATTACTCACGCTGTTAAAACTGAGCACCTGAACCTATATTATGAGACAATGTAGCACATAGACGTATATGCGGATCAGTACTTCTGGATTGTACTAAGTATATGGGGGGCAAATGCATAAGTAAATCAATATCTCAATATTATTATAAATTTGTAAAAGAATGCATGCTAAATGTAGATGACTCACTTAATATGGAATATCTGAAAACTAAAAATCATAATCATGAATAGAAAAATATGTTGCATAGACCTAGTGAGTCATAATATTTAGTTTCTAAAAGTTATACTTATATTCTATCTTTAAATCATGTTGTCTAAGTGTAGAAAAGACTCACTTTTATATCTAAAATCTGTAACTAATGCCTCATATAAAGCAATATCTGAATAAAGTTTGTGAGACTTTACACTTAGTTTCTAAAATCTTTTCTGTTATTCTTTACTCTTTTCTATAAGCTGTAGGAAAATAACTTTAAAAACTAATCTGCAAGTCTTTACTGTTAGGGAGGTTTTCTAACTGACATACACTATGTGAGATATCACAGTGTCCAACGTCTAGTTTCCTTATGGGAAAACCTCACATTGGAGAGAGGTGTCATACTCTTGCCAAGGAGTATAACCTAATCTAAGTGATCATATCTATATCTTTCATCCATATAGAAATGGGAATAATCTAATAATTTGTACCTACGTTGGCTCGTAGTTCTGGGGCATGTGAACATACCCAACTCAGTGCTAAATACTACTCCCTTTAATCTGTATGCTCATTCTATTGGAAATTCACTTTTAGAAACTAATATAAGAGTTTACAGTGAAAACCTCTTGTAAATCTATTTACTGTAAACTGTAGCTAAATCTGTAAAGTGAATTCCATATCTAAACTGTGATCAAAAGATCAAATCTTTGTTCAAAATCTGAATATAACAAATCATGAGATGCTTAAAAACATAATCTTCTTGAAATAACAACATTTAAACTAGGGCTAATAACCCATTCATCTATTTCATGTCAAATCATCATTAAACTCATGCTAAGTAATGAAAATATTGATAATTCAAGTATAAATCTGAAAATTTCTGCAATACGCATGAAAATAAGAAAGTAGTCATGCAATTTAACATCTAAATCACTTGAAATCTCATAATCTTGTAAATAACAATATTGGGTATGAGCCCTAATTTGAAAATCATGGGTAATTATACAAAATCATGTAACTTTATAATTAAAAACTAGTTTTGGGCACAAGGATGAAAGAATTGTCCTTGTTGAAAATTCCACATACCTTAATTGATGATTAGATGAAGAAACTTGAACTTTGAGTTCCTATTTGTGCTCTTGAAGATAAATTCTTGAAGTTCTAAGATTGGGAATCTTTAGTTTTGAGCTATCTTGGAAAAAGAATGGTGGAATTTGGATTTCTTGGAGATGAGTATTTGAGTTCTAGGGTTTCCTTGGAGAGTAATTTTGGTGAAAATATGCATACAATGGTTAGAATGAGATTAATTCTGTGTTTCACATAATTTGGTGGTTTGGGAAAATACTTAATTGCCCTTTTAAAATTTTACTCAGAACTGAAAAATCCTAATTTTGCCACCCACTACGACACATTACAGTGTCTGTCCAATTAGAAATTTTTGTACAATACAGGCTAATCGCGATGAGCTACTGGAATGGGACGAACGGGAACTGGAGCTTCACCGCAACACAGGCCAATCGCAGTGCTTCACTAGAATTATACAATTGCAAATCTGTCCTTCACCATGATGCAGTGCTTATCGCGGTGATCTACTACTTTCACTAAAATCGCCATACCTTCTTAACCGAGTATTAAATTGAGGCAAAATTGGAATCGTTGGAAAGTTGAGTCAATTATTTACACATTGGTGGGTCTAGAACTTGAAAAATTCTACATGTATCAAGAGTTATTGATTTTTGAATTTGACCCTTGACATTTTAGGAGTTAAAAGTGAGCTAGGAAAAGTATGGGGTATTACAATGGGCAATATGGTAAATGCTATATTTGAATGTTGTAGTTGATTCTGATACTGTTAATGAGGAAAAGGCTCTGGTTTGAAGCACTTTAAACCTAGATTTTATCTTTTAAGGTAGGTTCTGGCTTAACTTCTTTAGATTGAGCTATGTAGTTAATAAATGAGTAAAACATGCAATGAGTTTAGAAAAATAGTTACGGGATTTATATTATGAGATTATTTTTAATATCATGTGCCCGTGTGGTGGGTTATATTCTAATATAGTTGATTTGTGATATCTGATATTGTGTGTTTCCCATGTGGGGGATTTATTTAACATCATAGTCCTTTATTTTAGATATGATACCGATACGGGGGCTTATTTTGATAATATAAGCCTTATTTGAGAATTAGTTACCTTTATCATGATAAAATACACGAATTAGGGGTTGATATGATATTCAGAATGTCTTACATGCATATATATTATGATGGTTCCTAATTGGAGTTGATCATGAATTATGGACAAATTGAATTGACTTCAGGGCTAACTTGTATACATAGGTATTGAATGGACCGAATATCATCATATTGAGTTAATTTTGAGAATTAAATCCTCATTACATGCATATACATTCATGAGATACTAGCATTATTGAGAAACACTATTTTTTTTAAATGAGATTGAGATTGAAATATAGTATATGGATCTCAAAACCCCCATGTGTCCTACTTGGGATCTGCATGCTTGGTAGGTGTATATAGAAGTTCATGTGATGACTTTCATCATTCATCCCGTCTACATTGTATTGCATTGTATTTGCATATGAATTTTGTTTGATTTTCTTAGTTTTCCTTGATTGTGCTTAGTTATATATATATATATATATATGTATGTATGTATATATGTGTGTGTGTGTTTATACAGATTAAAACTGTTAGTGGAGACAATATGTGCTATCATTTGGAACTTTTTTGCTTGCAGGTGATGTGCTCATAGTATATTTCACTTATCTTATTTTTACTTTTCTCAATAATCCTATGATACCTACTGAGTACAAGTGGACCGTACTTATTCCTACTGTGCCCTTTTGGTGCAAATCCTAGTATGAGCACTTCCCGTGGCAGTTGACTTTGTGTGGAGTTTCTAGATTTTGAGTACTGACTCACTCTAAATTTTAAGGCTGATTTGAACCTCATCAACCCCTATTTGTCTTTATTTTTTGTATTCAGAGATAGATGTATATTTTCAATTTTCAAATATTGTACTAGATGCTTTTAAATTATGACATTAAATTTTGGGGATATATGAGATTTCTTTTGGGTTTTCGCTTTTACTAATGTTTAGGGCCGAAATTCATTCGGTAAGTCTAGCCTTGGTGCAATGTTATTGTAAATATTGTATGTTTCCTTTATTAGTTTGAGTGATTGGCTTACTTATCAAGTCTAAGCCTAGATAAGTGCCATCATGAGCCATTTTCGGGTCTTGACAATAATATTGTACGATACACACCCTTAATGAACATTTTGAGTAGTTAATATTAAACTTCAATTAAAAGGTACCTCAGATTCATGACGTACTACTATTATATTCCACCAATACTATCAGTGAACAGTTCCATTCAATAAATCAACAACAATACATTAAACATAACAAAATGTCAAGGAATATGAATGAATGCATGTATGCAAGATGTGCACATCATCACTTTCTCTTCTCTTTCTCATCAAAATCTATATCATATAATCAATGTAAACATCATCTTATCAACATCATCATTATTACAAACCTCATGAACATCATGGATTACATATCAACACCATCACAATCACCATCCACTCACCCATATTAGTATGAATAATTATATAATGCAATCAATAATTATAAGTACTGCCCAAAGGACATCACAATTAACATTCACATATAGACATAAAAACATCAACTCTTAGTTCCATACATATCCATAAGTATATATATTATTATCATCATTCACTCTACACCTCTTACCAAACTACAGTGTTCCCACCTATATGTCGTTACTAGTCCTGTCTATTCTCATTTGTGTTTTTGACATGGTATTCAAACTCCTTCCTAGATACGACTATTGAAATTCTCACACTAGACCTTACCACTTTACCCAATTTTTTGATGACTCTATCTATTTACCTATATTTTCATATACCTTACAACTAGGTTGTCTCTCAAACTGATCTACATGCCTAATTCCAGTCATAGGTCACTTGGAAACTCTCTTAGGTTTCTCTTAACCCATACTCCCCATTAAAGTTTCATTAACCTTCCTTCATGCTAGACATAACCATCCAATTCACCAAGAGTACCATCTATCATACGCTAGTTTAATATTGCTCCCTACTTTTTACCGTACTTAACTTACACCATGCTTACAAACCATAATATTCACTCGACTAGTTCAAATGCTCATAAATTCAATACATTAAATACCATGAATGTCATATCTCGGGGGTACAACAACAATTAGCCATATTATTAGAGCCTAATCAGATTTTATAATTTTCGTCCCTCGAAACACCAAGCTCGAAGGCCTATGCATAAGCACTCCCAAAATCACTATTCATGTTATATGAATCTAACCTAAGTGTAATTGATATAATAATAAAACATAACCTACTTTATAGACAAACCATGATTTTATTGAGAAGAAAGAGTTTCGATGAGTGCTAAGTGTCTTCTCATGTCGAGTCCTTGTCAGGTGTGCCTCAAAACCATTTTCATGAACCATGGTATCTGAAATCTCATGGTTGGGGAAGTAAGGATTTTATAGTATTTTTGGAGAAAAGAGGTGACCTATGGAAACAATGAAGAAGAGAATTTTTAAAATTTCTTTGGGTTGGGTATTGTTGGCTACCGCTGAGTGGTAGGTTGTAGACCAATCCACTGCTCTTTTTGGGACTTTTGGTCCAATGACCTTAAACCTTATTTTATCCTCTTGATTTAAATTTTTTTAGGTCTAATTTGAGCATATTATTTATCATAATTTATATTTTGGGGCATTTCATACATAACAAAATTTGGGATCGTTACAACTAGAGGTTCCCTTTAGAGAAACTTGAATGTTTATAGATGGTTTCTTCGATAGCTAATAAGCAATTTACAATGAGAAAGGTAGCAACCTCCACTCGTATAGATGTTAGTTTATTCTCTCTTTTGTGTTCACTATAATGTATTAGAATGAATTGTATAAGGATAAAGAAGTAACTAGAATATTGCACAAGTAAATTGTAGAAGCCTCTACCACTGTCTTGATTGATTCTTTCTTTTTGCGTGAGGCTTTTATTTTTGAACAATTATTTGTCTAGATCCTTCCATATTTGTTCTTCAGATGTGTAGGGATTAGTCAAAAAGTATAGTAAAAAAGAAAATACAAGTAAATAGAAAACACATTAAATATGGAAATAAATTAAGCATATGAAAGTATCGAAGGTTAGTTCAACTATGGACATGCCTCCAAAAAGAAGCGACTGAGTAAAATAGGAGTAGTGTAGTGAGTTAACAAAAAGATGTTTGATAGAGACACACCCCTATTGGATCAATGAACCATGGAATTTATTTTTGTTACGAAAGTAGGTCAGAGTGTTGAACACATTCATGCAGAAGGTGTCATAGGAATTTTGTTTATTTTTGGAGAAGTTGGAGTAAGATGTGTGGAATATAACTGCAAGTTCATTCTTATAAGAGTTGGATCCATCCTTCATGGAGTCGATTTGTCTGATTAGATTGTTCTCTTCATGATCACCCTCACCTTTCAAGTTGTCCACCACTATCCTCAACTTGCCTATGTTAGTATCTATATCATTTGTTTCCTGAAAGGTTTTACCCACTAAATCCTATAGAGATTACATGTATTCCAAAATCATTAAGCACTCTTGTAAGACTTTTAATTCTTTAAGATGCATTGATGCTGAGTCAATAGGAGCCTTTCCAAGTCTAGATTTAGCGACTCAAGCTTTGACAGAGTTCAATTTATAATATTGGAAGTGAACAAGGACATATCCCATGCTCTTAAAAGTGTGGGGTCATGATTACCGACTATATCCATAATAGAAAAATCAGAAATTTTAATCATAAAGTAGGTGAAAATATAAGTGATGAGTGATCCATAGGGTAAAATAGTAATGAGCACTCTTAAACATGTTTTAAGTTTGAAACATAGAGACAAAGAACCAAAATATGATAAATCAATACCATATTCAGTAACAACTGCTTTAGCCCCTTCGAAAGAAACTTCAAAATTATCGGAGCAAGTACCATTTATATATGGAATTATATCAGTAGAACCAATACAAAATACTTTATCAAACAGAAAATAATTTAACACAATCCTAATGCCCAATATTAGGATTTCAAGTTCTTCACTATCTTTTGAAAAATGAAGATTTGTATAGAACATCCAGACAAGGTTCTCGAATACTACAATACCACAAACTTTTATAAATAATTTCAAGTTCCTAGTCTTAAAAACATTAGTTACCAAGAAATAAGACTCCTTAAGCTATTTCAGATTATTTACTCTTCCAGAGAGCACAAAGCGACTTTTAAACTTCTCAAATTTCTCTTTATATTCAATGCCCCTAAACTTTTGCATGTTTTCTTAAGTGAATGATCCTTGGGATTCTAACGGATATTTCTTACAAGAGGATCCTTTATCACCAAGAGGTATATTTCTAGAGATCTTTTGCGCAGAAATATGAGATCCTTCTTCAGAAAAGCTTGGAGAGAGAATGAGGATATTTATGGATGAATTTTTGGATAGGTCAGCTGGCGTTTAGGGTAGAGAGTCCATAGATCTAGTCTTATCCTTTATTTGAGCAAGAGAAAGAATAATATATTGATAAAATGAGGGTTTTATTAAAGGAGAAGAAGGGAAGAAAATATTGATTCTATGAATCAACTGAAGGGATGTGAAATAATGGAGAAGTGACTGATACTTTATAGGACAAAGTGAGGTATTGATGGAAGTAAGGGAGCAAGGGATTTTATTTCAGAAAGTACACACAATAATTTTAATAGTCCATAGACAAGGAAATAAAATAATTTAATTAAAGTTATAAGAAAAACAAACAAAATTTAGCACAAAATTATTATTTTCAATATGGTCTATAATAAAATGATCCTTAATATCAATGTGCTTAACCTTTAATGATGACTAGTATATTTCGAAAGACCAGTAGACCTGGTGTTATACACATAATAGGAATCAATACATGTGATAAAACATAATCAAGCAATTGATGCATAATCCAAGGTTATTGGGTACCACTATTTCCTAATGTCCTGTATTTAGATTCAGTAGTGGAAAATGCAACAGAAGTTTATTTTTTCCTATGCCATAGCACTTATGTATCAACAAGCATTTGGCATGTCCCACTTGTACTTTTTTAATCATTTTTGTCACCTGTAAAGTCAACATCTGCATATCTAATTAAATCAAAATTTGAGCAATGAGGATACCATAATCTAAGATCTTGAGTCCGGTGGATATTGAATTATTTTTTTTTATAGATGTGAAGTGAGATCCTTTTGAAGCTGCTTGAAACCTTGCACATATTTGCACATACTGAACATAATATCTGGATGACTTGAAGTTTGCGTATTTGCACATAATGAAGATAATATCTAAATGCTTGCAGTTAATTATAGCAATAATACAATCATTCCTCAATAAGTTTTTCCATCCATGGTTTTCTCTTGGACATCAGATTTAAGACACCTTGAGGGACTCACGAGTGTCCTGAATGCTTTTCCCTTTTTCATGCCAAATTTTTTGATTAATTATTTTGTGTATTTTCTTTGGATAACAAAGGTTTCGAAAGTCGATTTCCTTATTTGAAGTCCCAAGAAGAAAGTTATTTCTCTCATGAGATTCATCTCGAATTCTCTTTTCATAAGATTTATAAATTCTAGCACAAGGATGTATTAGGACTCCCAAAATAATATCATCCACATAAATTTGTAAAATGAGAATACTTGAATCCAATTTTTGAATAAAAATAGTAGTAAGAGTTTATTCTCTTTGAAAATTATTGTTTAAAAGAAAGGTACTAAATCGCGCATACCAAGCTTTTGGGGCTTGATTGAGATGATAAATAGCTTTTGAAAGTTTAAATACATAGTCAGGATAAGAGAAATTTCCAAAACTAAGAGGCTGTTCGATAAAAACTTCATTTATAAAACCATTTAAGAAAGAACTTTTTATGTCCATTTGAAATAATTTTAATCGTTTAAAAGAAACATAGGCTATAAAAATATGAATAGATTCCAACCTTGCTATAGGAGCAAAGGTTTCATCATAGTTGGTACCTTCTTATTAAGAGTAATCTTGAGCAACTAACCAGGCTTTATTTTTTATGACCTTACCTTTCTTATTCATTTTGTTTTGATAGACTCATCTAGTTCCAATTACTAAGCAGTTTGGTATTTTTATTACGGTCCAGACTTTATTTCTCTTAAATTTATCTAGCTCTTATTTCATGGTCTAAATCCATGATTCAGCTTCAAAAGCTGCATCAATTCGCTAAAGTTCAAATTGTGACACCAAGACTACAAATGCTTGCTTTCTAATGAAGCTCTTGTCTGAATTTGATTATTCAAATTTCCAAAGACGAACTCATTTGGAAAGCATACATCATGTCTCCATTCCCTTGGAACATAGGTTGTTTGAGGTTTAGGAGATGTATTTGACTCTTGTATAATTGTAGTCGACTCTGCGTCAGTTGGTATTGTAGTTTCTATGGAGGTGTTGATTTGAGAATCATTCATTTGTTCTTTACCAACACTCATAATCATATGCATATGACTATATTCATCAAAAACTATATGCATAGATTCCTCAAGGCTCAGAGTTCTTTTGTTAAAAAGACTATATGCACAACTAGTAGGAGAATATCCAAGAAAAATACATTTATCACTTTGAGGATCAAATTCTCATAGAGTATTCTTATCAAATTCTCATAGAGTATTCTTACCATTATTGTGAATGAAACACTTACAATCGAATAGATGAAAGTAACTGATGTTTGGATTATTTTCTCTCTAGAGCTCATAAGGGGTATTTCTCAAGATTGACCTAATCAAACACCTTTTTAGAATATGACATGTTGTGCTCATTTTTGTTCCAAAAGTGGCCAGTCAAACTCTATTATAGTAGTGTGGTTCTGGCAGTTTCCTAAAGAAATTTGTTCTTTCATTCGACTACTCCATTTTGTTGAAGAGAGCTAGGTGAAGAGAAATTTTGAGTATGACCATTTTGTGCACATAATTTTTAAATTCTTTATTTTTAAATTCTCATCCATGATCATTGTAAATAGTAGATATAAAATATCATTCTTGTCTTTGAACTCTTCTACAAAATATCTCAAAGTTATTGAATGCTTTATGTTTGTGAGTTAGAAATATTACCTATGTATATCATGAAAATCATCAATTATAATAAAGGCATGTCTTCTTCCACCAATACTAGCTGTTTTGGTGGGTCCAAATAAATCCATGTTTGATGTTTTTACCAAGTTGACAAGCATCACATATATAATCATTCTCAAACTTAAGCTTATGCCTACCCTTGACTAATTCAAGTCTAGAGAGATTTTTGATAGCATGTATACTTGCTTGCCCCAGGTTTCTATGACACAACCAAGGATCATATATTTGAGCATTAAGGCAAGTTAAAGTAGGCAAATCAAAATTATTTGAAACATAAATATTCTTATCCCGATCATCGATAAGGGTGATATTCTTTGTGGCATTGTTAATGGTGAATTTCACATGAACTGTACACTAAATCCAGTATTGCATAGTTGACTAATACTTAGTAAGTTGTGCTTGACTTTACTTCAATTAAATAATAGGAGGGACTCATTTTTATAGAGCCAACTCCCACAACATCTCCTTTAGCATTATCTCTGAATCCAACAAATCCACCATCTATTTTCTTTACAAAACTAAAACTTTCTTTCTTTCCCGTCATGTTCCCCGAACACCCATTGTCTATTATCCACATTCCTTTCTTGTAGGTCTTTCAGAGTTTTTTTAAAAATAAGATGATTAGTTTCTTTTAGGTAGCTAAGTGTTCTTTGGTCCTAGATGGTTAGAGACAGTTTACTTAGGTCGTCTAATCTATATTTCAAAAACTATTGTTAGCATTTATATGATTTGTGATCCTTCCTTCTGCAAGTTTAGCAAGTAGGTTTTTAATAAGAGAAAGAAGATTTTGCAAATGCAAAAGATTCAGAGCTAGATTCAATTTTAAATTTAAAATCATTAGATCTAATTTCGGTGAGATCAAAACAGACTCCAACTCTGACTTTGGCAAAATCCTACTCAACCACTCCGTCTGGTTTCGATCAGACCCAAATGACTGGTGACCCTAATTATTCGCTTGGGGGTCAATGCTACTAAAATCCGCTGCCACATCCAGCCTCTTCGGTGGACTACTCTGTCTGTGATTCCTTCTCGCATCACCGAGGCACTAATGCCCATTTCTCGCAACTAATTTTCAGCGACCTCTCTCTTTTCTTTCTTTCTTTCTTTCTTTCTTTCTTTCTTTCTTTCTAACCCCTTACAGGTACTACAAGTTCAGATCCAGTATATCTTCTTAGGTGGTGACAACATAATTTCGGCAACTAATTTCTACCATAAATAACCAAAATTCAGCGACTTAACCAAGTAAACTGACTCAACTTTGATTAGGTGCACTCTCTCCATCTCTTTTAGTTGTGTGTATAGCTTTCTTGATTTTAGTAGCTTCTACTGGTTGTCTTATTTACTATTCCTATTTTGATCCTATTTTCTTTGTGTCTTAGCTGACTATCTTGATTGTGGGTGACAATTTACTTATTGATTTTTGTATTTTATAGTAGTGTTTTACTTGTTAATTCTATTTGTGTTTTGGCCTTTTTTGTTATTCTTAGTAGTTCTAAAGTGTGGACTTGATAGTACTTTTTTGGTTTGGATTATTATCTAAGATTTATGCTCTTAGTGATATTGGTTAGTGCTGTCTATGGTGGGTGTGGTTGATGGTGTTAGCATAGGGTCATGTGTTTGGGCGAGGCTTGGGTCGGGGTTGGGGTTGGGGTTATGGACTAGGGCAGGGGTAGGGGTAGGGGTAGAGGGCAGGAAAGGTAAAGGGTCTAAGGATGACTATAGGTTGAGAGTAGGGTTGTATAACATAGATTCTTTATCGAGAAGTCATTAGAGCTAGTGAAAATTCTTAGGAAAAGGTAAATTAATATAGCTTGTCTCTAAGAAACCAAATGGGTAGGTTCTAAGGCAAGGGTAATAGATGGTTATAAGTTGTGATACTCAGGAAGTGTGAGGAACATGAGTGGTATAGGTATTTTAGTAGATGATGAGCTTAGAAAGCAAGTGGTAGAGGTTAAGAGGCTCAATGATAAGATGATGTCAATTAAGCTAGTTATTGGAGAGTCTTCTTGGAATATTATTAGTGAGTATGAATCACATGTAGGTTTAGATGATAAAGAGAAGAGGATATTTTAAGAGGATTTAGATGAGATGGTGGGGAGTGTCCCCAGCAATGAGAAGCTTTTCATAGGAGGGGATTTCAACAGGAATATAGGGTCTTTTTCAAAAGGTTATGATGATGTGCATGGAGGCCATGGGTTCGGTGTAAGGAATATTGAAGGAGTTGAACTTTTGGATTTTTCTTGGGCGTTTAGATCAGTGGTAGTTAATTCAAACATTCTGAAGAAGGAAGTTCACTTGGTTATATTTTGTTGTTCGGTATCCAAAACTCAGATTGACTTTTTACTTCTTAGAAAAGAAGATAGAGGTATTTGTTAGGATTGTAAGGTCTTACCGAGTGAGAGTCTTTGACCCAACATAGGATTTTAGTGATGGACTTAGAGATCTTAAAGGAGTGGAGAAGGAGAGGTATGGAGGATCAGTCAATAATTAGATAGGGCAGTCTGACTTTAGACAATGTTGTGGATGTAGGGGATAAGTTGTTGGAGAGGAAGGCTTGAGGGAGTGGGGAAATGTAGATAGTATGTGGGAAGAGACTTCCAATTGCATCAGGGAGAAAACTAGAGAGGTATTGAGGGTCTTGAGAGGTTGTTCGGGAAAGCACTAAGGGGATTGGTGGCGGAACAAAGAGGTGAAGGAGAATGTGGAGGCCAAGAAGAGAGCGTATGCAAAGTTGGTGGAGAGTAAGGATAAAAAAGATAAATGAAAGAATAGGAAGAAGTATAAAATTGCTAGAAGAGAGATAAAGTTAGCGGTTATAAGAGCTAAGGATGCTTCTTTTGAGAGTTTATACATAATATTAGATAGGAAAGATGGGGATGAAAATTTGAACAGGCTCGCCAAGGTTAGGGATAGAAGGGCTCGGGACTTGGATCAAGTGAAGTGCATTAACAATGTGAACGACAATGTTTTGGTGGAGAAGGGTTGCATTATAAAGAGATGGCGGTCTTACTTTCATAAGCTCCTAGATGAAGGAAGGGATACTAGCATTGTGTTGGGGAATTTGGAGCATTCCAAAAGGTTTTGCAATTATGGCTATTGTGGGTGCATTAAGGTTGAGGAGGTTAAGGAGGGCTATTCATAGGATGCGTAGAGGTAGAGTGACGAGACCAGATGAGATTCCGATGGATTTTTAGAAGTGCAAAGAAGAAGTAGGTTTGGAGTGGTTGACTCGGTTGTTTAACATAATTTTCAAGTTGATGAGACTGCCTGAAGCTTGGAGGTGGAGTACGATGATTCTGTTGTATAAAAATAAGGGTAACATTCAGGATTACAATAATTATAGGGGTATCAAGTTATTGAGTCACAGTATGAAGGTTTTGGAGAAGGTAGTAGAGTTAAGGTTGTAGAGGATTGTTACTAATTCTAAAAATCAGTTTGGATTTATGTCAGGGCACTTGACTACAAAAGCCATCCATCTCGTTGGAAGGCTGGTGGAGTAGTATAGGGAAAGGAAGAAGGATTTGCATATAGTGTTTATCGACCTAGAGAAGGCCTATAATAGAGTTCCCAGGGAGGTTCTTTAGAGGTGTTTAAAGGTTAGACATGTACCTATAGTGTATGTTAGGGTGATTAGGAATATGTACGATGGCGCTAAGACTCAGGTCAGGACTAGGGAAGGGGACTCAGATCACTTTCCTGTCTTGATAGAGTAATATCAAGGTTAAACGCATAGTCCATTTCTTTTTACCTTAGTGATGTATGCTTTGACGCAGCACATTCAAGATGAGGTGACTTATTATTTGCTTTTTACGGATGATGTAGTCTTGACTGATGAGACACATAGTATGGTTATGTTAAATTAGAGTTTTAGAGGCAAATTCTTGAGTCGAAAGGGTTTAGGTTAAGTAGGTCCAAGATGAAATATCTAGAGTGTAAGTTCAGCGAGGTGTCATATGATTTTGATATGGTTGTTAAGCTTAATACTCATTCCATTAGTAAGAGAGATAGTTTCAAGTATCTCAGGTCGATGATTCAGGATATAGAGAGATTGACGAGGATATCACTCATTAGATAGGGGTAGGGTGGATAAAATGGAGGCTTACATCTGGTATCTTGTGTGAAAAAAATTGTCACGCCTCAAATCCTATTGGGGCGGACTGGCACCCGTAACCGAGGAGGCCCGGAGAACTATCTCATAACCTTATACTTCCCATGCATACCACTTTGACAACCCGAAATTCGGACAGCATCATGTCGCATATAAAAGGAAATAATCACCTGTATAAGCTCGAGCACACATATATATGTATATACAATACTTGGCCGTTGGAGCCATCAATTCTACTAACAAAACACCACCTTGACTGTACATTAGGTCTACAAAGCGTCTGGACAATACATAGAGTTTAACTAAGGTCGGGACACACCCCGCCATATAACTAACTTCTATACAATACCAAAAGTGGCTGGATATGACATGGAAAGCCCCGAAGCAAACTATAGCTCACCAAAAGCAGCTGGATATCCTGGCTCCTACTTGTGCAGTGTATGAGCTGAGGTACCTGTGCCTGCAGCATGAAATACAGGTCCCCCGTGGGGGACTTCAGTACGAAATATGTACTGAGTATGTAAAGCTGTAGATAATCACATATGATATAGGAGCTCAATAGAAATCAGAAACAAGTGAATAAATTTTAATAGGAGTGGACCACACTTACTAGAACTTGTGACAACCTGTACATGTATTTATTCAATCACTTTACCTTCGTTCTTATCATCTTTGTAATCATTACTATATTGTACTGTGACCATTAGGCTGCCTCCAGTACATATCAGCTGGGATCGACCCATGATAGGCTTATGCCCCTGGGATACCACCCTTAAACACATAAATAGGGATCGACCCATGATAGGCTTATGCCCCTGGGATACCACCCGATAACAGAGAACTTCCATCACTTAGTTCAATTAATCTTTGAGATTGTTATTTCGGTTGCCATCGCATTTTTGATACTATAAAATAATGATACATTAATAAGAGATATATAAATAGACCATTAATTCAATAACAATGAAGTAAGAACTCATTGGCACATCAATGAAGTGTTTTAGACTCATCAATGCCATAGCAATGAAGTAGGAACTTATTGGTATATCAATGAAATGTTTTGGAGTCATTAATAGCACATGGATCTTGTTTGAGTAACCGGATAACTTCTGACATTCATTAGTGCAATAAACATGTAAGATTTGGAAAATAAGTAAGTATTGGAATGTCTTGACATCTTGTAGGGTGGAAATAAGTTCATTGGTAGCGTAGGACATCATACAAAACCATTATGGATCACATGTTACTGAATAACTTTGGAAACTTTCTTAATAGAACAATTGTTCACTTTCATGCCAAAGATATGGTATAGAGTATGCTTTACATACCTGATTGTCAACCTTCAATACTAGTCCCAAATGGACTTCTCATCTTTTCGGATTACTTATCTACAATGAACATATATAGCAATCTAGTATTAGCGACCAAACATCACAATTCAATTATTTGAATTCACCAAACTAGTGGTTAAGTAGTAAGCCTTAATTACACCATAAAGGGTGTCACTTTAACCCTCTTATACTCCAATTACATTCACATGCCATGCATATTCATACAACATCCTCCAATATCAAGTTTGGATTCATTTATCCTTCCAACTAATCCATTAAACCAAATTGAGCCATAGACATAAATAATCATTAATTAAATAGTATATCACCATATCCACCTTCCATAACTCAATTACCATATCCACCTTCCACAATTCAATACAACCAAACCATGCAAAATAGTCCATAACCCTATTTTCATCACATTTCAATAAAAACCAATACATATAATCCTCTATCACACATATACATATGGAAGAGAACAAAGGCAAACAATATTCATACCTTAGAATTCACCTCTTCATTATGCAATACTTTCTGCACAAATAATAGGTGCCGTTCGAAGTTCTTGAGATGACAAACGCAGTTATCGGATTACTTTGGAATTTCTACGGTTGAATCAAAAGTAATTTAAAGGTCAAATTTGGCTAGGGTTTGTTCTTTCTCAATTATTGATGATGAAAATGAGTTTTTGAACTCATACACATGTATATATACACATATTCTCGTCCATAATATAATAGGGAATGACCAAAATGCCTTTACAATTTAAATAATGTCAAATCTGTCCTTTGGTGGACTGTTTTGATAAGCTAAAGTAGATTGACCATAACTCTTTGCTCCAATATTGAATTTGGGTGAAATTGGTATCGTTGGAAATATAACTCAAAGGGTTTTCATTTCATATAAAGTAGGCCACCCAGTTCGTTCTGTACAAGGAGTTATGGTCGTTTGAAGTTGATCCTAAAAATCTATTTTGATAGGCTGAAGTAAAACGAGTATAACTCCTTACTTAGATATTGGATTTGGATGAAACCAATTGAATTGGAAAGAAGACTCAAAGATCTTTCTTTTCATAGGTTTTAGCTCTCCCAGTTCATTATATTAAGGGAGTTATGATCATTCGAAGTTGACCCAAAAATTCAACTGGCCTCAGTAGTTTGTGTGCAGGAAATTTTCCTGCACATTTACTATTCCCAAATATCCCGGCCACCGTTTTATAGTTTCGAACGTGCTCGATTATATCCGAAACCTATCTGTTTTTGAAAATCTTTATATCGTTGGAAAGCTTATTCAATAACCTTCGCATGGAACTATCGATGGGCAAATTCTGGTATAAATAAAAGAAAAAATTAATTCCATATAAATAAGACCAATACACATACTTGAATACGCCAATACATGTACTTGAATAAGGGGTGTTATAAAAATATACCTCCCAAATTTAAAGGAAAGTTCTCCAAAGTGGTGGTTAGACCGACTTTATTTTATGGGGTAAAGTATTGGCCTATTAAGAAGGCCCACATCCAGAAGATGAAAGTGGTGGAGATGAGAATACTTCAGTAGATATGTGGGTGTACTAGGAAAAATAAGATTAGAAATAAGGTTATTCAAGATAGGGTAAGAGTGGATTCAGTGGAAGCCAAGATGATGGAAGCAAGGTTGAAATGGTTTGGTCATGTGATGAGGAGGAGCACAGATACCCCAGTGTGGAGGTTATCTAGGGACGACTTCTAGCGAGGTAGAGATAGACCAAATAAATATTAGAGGGAGGTTTTTAGACACAACATAAAGTAGCTTCAGCTTACCGAGGACATGACCCTGGATAGCAAGTTGTGGAGGAGGAAAATTAGGGTAGAAGGTTAGTATGAGTTTAGGATGTTATATGTTTTGGTATGGTATTTGGAGTATCTTGCTTTTGGTATTATTGAATGTGTTAATTTCAATTGTATCTTATTCTATTACTATTTCTTATCTTATCTTAGATTGCTTTATTTTGAGCCGGAGGTCTATTAAAAACAACTTCTCTATCTCACATTTGAGGTAGTGGTATAGACAACGTACACTTATCCTCACCAGACCTCACTTGGTGGGAATATAATGGGTATATTGTTGTTGTTGTTGTGTTGTAGATCTGAAAAAGCTATGACTTAGTGATTTACTAATGCTATTGAGTTGCATAATAAGTTTATTAAGTTCTTCTTGAAGCAAGTCGACTTCTATCTAACTTGGTTTTAAGAGGATCTATCAGTCTTTCTTTTCTTGAGCAATCATCTTATTTAAGCGAGTCTGCCAATCTTTCTTTTATTGAGTAATCTTGTTATATTTATTGATAACCTTTTGAAGTTCATCAACCATCATATAAGGATTTGATTTTAGGATATTACAGTTATGATAATTATAAGGTTTTACCTCGCATGATTCTCCTATGACCATGAAATATATGTTTAGATCTCCTACGTCGTCCTCAATTTCATCTTCATCACTCCATGCATCAAAATTCTTGTTTTTCTTAGTTAATCTCCTTCTTAATTTAGGATAGTTTTATTTGATGTGATCAGGTTTATCACAGTGGTAGAACCAATCATTATTTCTTAAGTAGTCATTGTTCTTGAATGATTGTTGTGATCTTTGTCTTAGAATGTGACTTACTCTACGATTTATGAGAGCCATACATTTACTATTTTCTTCCTCCACATTTACTTATTTTTCAGGATTTATAGCATTGAATTTACAGTTTTTATTTTCTCTTTATTATTGTGCTTATTAATATGATTTTGTTTATCGCAAGAAGGTTGCCTCACAGTTTGTCATATGCCATTTTGTGTAGGTCTCCTTCTTGTAGAATGGCAATCTGTGTTTTCAATTCCTTAGAAAGACTTCTTACCAGCTATTTGAGTAAATCATTACTAACTATTTGAGTTCACAAAAAAAATTGACTGAATCATGAGAACATAGATCCTACTCCCTCATCATCACCCATTTTAAATAATTCATATTCTTTAACGAGAGCCCGATCCTGGCTTCTTTCACTTTTATAGTACCTTTGTAAGTAACTTCAAGTTTTTCCCACACCTCCTTAGCCGTCTCGCTGTTGAGATCTTATCATACTCTGATCCACTAACTGCATAAACAACTACATAATAAAACAAACTTATGGCTCTAGCATTAGTATTAATTACCTCATTATTGTTCTTTAGTAATCTCAAAGGTTTAGAGATCAATTGCATGGCTTCTTTTGTTTTCTTTGTTTTGAATCTAGGTATCAGTTTTGATCCATTCTTGATGACAACCCACGCTTGAAAATCGATTGATTGGACAAATATTTTAAATCTATTATTCCAGTGAAAATAGTATTAACCATTGAAGTAGGGATGCCTATTTGAAGAATGACCGTCCTAAAGAATTACTCCTGGAATTTGATAGTTTGCCATTTGATCTTTTCTTATGTGTGGTTAAGCGACTTTTTTGTGAGACCTTCTCTGATGCCAATTGATAATCAAGAGAAGAAGTGAATTGAAATTCTTATACTTTAAGCTGACTAAAGTTATCAGTTAGTCGACTTTCCAACAAGGCGATGTTAGTTGCAAAAATGATAATTACAGAATGTAAAGAATAAAAAATAAGTAAATGATACAAGAAGATTTATCCTGGTTTAAAACACCCTTGTGGTGCCTACTTCTAGTCCCTTGGGTTACTAGAGGTTCCCTTTAGAGAAACTTGAATTAATAAAGATGGTTTCTCTGATGGCTTACACGCAAGCTTCTTTGAGAAAGGTAGAAACCTCTACTCGTATAACATCTAGTTTCTTCTCTCTTTTGTGTTCACTATAATGTATTACAATGAATTGTATAAGGCTAAAGAAGTAACTAAAATATTGGTCAAGTGAAGATGTACAAAGAAAAACCTAAGTTGCTATGCTCTATTTATATATGGATACATAAGATATGAAAGTTGCAGAATCTTGACCGATCTTCTCCTTGCTCTCGTAATTGATCTATTTAGATTTGGGGGAATTAGAATTTCCTTTCTTCTAATTCCTTATTCTGTTATTTCAGGGCACCCAAGCAGGGGCGAATCTATTAAGGCCCATGGGGGTGGCTGATGAGCAGTTAAATTACCACTCATTCACACTAAACATTCGTGCACATTACCATAATTTCAATGTTTAAATAAAACACATGTGTAACTAAATGCACTAATATCCACATTTTGCAGGAAAACAGGGCATGAGATGGAAAGATGTGGATTTGAGCTGAAAAAAGGATTAACGAGGGAAGAGAAGTACAAAAGTTGGAAAACCTGTGCAGACTGCGCCTCGGTACCATGATCGTAGAGTGTCCTCTGTGATCGCAGTAAGTCAAGAAGTCAGCATGTTGTGATTGCTTGAAGAATTCAACGGAGATTAATACGCGATCATGGGACAATGAGATTTTTAGCTAGGTGCAAAGTTGTAAACAAACATAGCCGATCCCAAATTCCTATTTAAAAAGTTCAAAACCATTAACCCAGAATCATCATTCCATAACACTACCTCTCATCCTTACTTTAGGGTTTTTGTAAGTTCTTGGAGCTTAGAGATAAACTTGTACTAATCTTGAGCTAAGAAGACATTAGAGTGACTTCTAAGTGGAGAATTGAAAAATTTCATTGAGGATTCATTCAAACTTAAAGTGTGATTTACATTCTCTTTACTTTTGATGAATCAATTTAGTGGATATTTTGGTTTATTCTTGTTTATTATCATTATGAGTAGCTAGTTCTTCCTCTTGGGATTATGTTAGAATAGGGTGTAAATTATGTGTGTTGTGATCATATGTGCTTATGCTTGTTTGTTGGTGATGCGTTCTTCTATTGCTTAACTAAATTTGTTGGGATTTATGGGTGATAGCCCCAAATGCCCAAATGGGTCTGATGGATGAAACTCCCAAGCTCTTGAAAGCCTAAACCATCCTTAAAAGAGGGGTTTGGGTGAACTTTAGGAACCTATATCATACTTGAAAGAGGAATGTGGGAACTAAGGCAATAGTAGACAATTATGGGAAGAGTTTGCTAATTTTCACTATCTTAAAAATAAGGGTGATTATGAGGTTGACTATACCATGGGTATCATCCTAGAAATAGGGATACCCTATTGAGGTGTTGGGTGGTTTTAATTATCACACTTATTAGGTACTCAAAAGGGTCAATGGGTGACATCTTTGAGGCTTTGTTGAAGAACTAGCCTCAAGGACTTTAAACCTGGCCTACCACATCATCAACGAATAGAATTTGCACCGCTTCATCACATACCCATGCATAACTTACCCCTAGGATAGTGTAATCCCAAGATTCATGCCTAATTAATTACACTTTAATTATTCTTAGTCTCTAATTAGTCCCTTAGATACCCAAGAATTACTCTTACATTAGCAAACATTGAAAACCTCCAAACCATCTTGTACCTGAGGTTTGAACTTAGCAATCAACTTTTATTTTGAACTTACTCAATCGCCACTCACATTGTTCTTTGTGGATTCGACCCTGACTCTTAGTTGGGTAAATATATTTAAAATGACCGTATTGCACTCAAATTGATGTGTAAGTTGAGCATTACAAAAAATGGCGCCGTTGCTGGGTAACAATTTGGCATATTGAGTTAGTTTGAAATTTTAGCTTACTTGCTTTGCTTCAAACTTATAAATATTTATTTGTTATTTTCTTTTGTTTCTTGTGTTAAGTATATTTTTAGTGTTGTTTATTTGTTACTATGGTATTTTAGAATGAACGCAAGTTCGGTGGTTGGAGATCCTATCGTGACAATCCATGTCCATATTGTAATGGACCCTATTTTTGGCGAGATTGTAGATATGATCGTCAGAGAGAGATTTGTTCACCATCTCAATCTTATAGGGAGTATGGTTGTTCTCTATGTGGTGGTCGTGATGGTTATTGGAGTAATTATCTAAAAGCCCCCTATCCCCGTTATGCTAACCCAAGTGTTAGTTCTTCTTATGATTTTAATAGGTCTTATGATCAAGAAAAGGAAGAACAAAGCACCGAAAATAATAGTGTTGAAGCTATGCTTCAAATTACCTTTGATCGGTTGGAATCAACATGGGATAACATGCATATTTTGCATCAAGATATGAGGGCATGTATTGAGGAAAGTAAGAGGATAGAAAATATGGGCATGAAGGTCAATCATTCAGATACTACGACCATGTCCACGCTTCTAAATAAGCTTGACATTGAAGAATCCTCGGTGATTTCCCAACCACCCGAACCAAACATGGGTGAAAATGCCGAAGTCAAGGAAATAGTTCTAGAGTCAAAAGAAGAAATCAAAACTATCTATTATGATGACTCTAACCATTTTGGGGCGAAGATGCTAATAAGGATGCAACTCCTAAATTAAGGGATAGACCTCATTCAAACTATTTCTCAAATTATACTTAGATAATGTCACGACCCGAACCAGGGCCCTGGCCATGACGAGTATTCCAAACCATCAAGGCCCAAAACACCCCTATCTGTCTGGTAATCACGTACATGACTTATATGACAAAAGAAATACGGAAGATACACAATATAACGGAAACATGGTCAAGAAACATATGAAAACAATAATGGGGAATAATGTCCCACAATCTCAATCAATATCTCAAAAATGTCTGCGAAATCTCTAATACATGACTGAAATAAATAAATATCTGAAAACTGGGACAAGGCGCCCAGTAGACCCAAAACTACTAAATAATAATTAAACTGCCAGACATTAGGCCTTCCGGAAGATAGAAGACTCACCACTCGACTCTGCAATTCTGTTTGGAGAATCAACTGATTTTCTGAACCCCTAGACTATGCCTCCAAACATGGAGGGAAGGGGGTCAATACAAAAGTACTGGTACGTAGAGAAATTAAAACAAAATATAACATTTTTACCAAATATAGGTGAGAGCCATTATAAAGCAGTTTCATATCAAATCATTTAAAAACACATGGGCATCATGTAATAGTTTTCAACAACAATGTAATGCTGCTGAGCCAGGTGGAATACCCTACATATAACATTTACACCAACTGTCAAATCTCGGTTGCTGCCGAGATTAGAGTATAAGTGAGGGGAAGACACACAAGATCACACAGCAGGGTGTCTCAACCCAATAAAGTATAGTAGTGCCCAAGATCA
The DNA here is from genome assembly GCF_002878395.1 of Capsicum annuum. Lineage (NCBI taxonomy): Eukaryota > Viridiplantae > Streptophyta > Magnoliopsida > Solanales > Solanaceae > Capsicum > Capsicum annuum. The sequence goes on along the minus strand of NC_061119.1, from coordinate 62,194,057 downwards.
CTAAGCCTGGTCTCCTAAGCATAGTCCCAATCTGGGAATGACATAAAGTCAACTACACAAGACCACTTAGCCTGGTACCAAATCCCCATGTCGGCAAATACGGTTTCCAGCGATGAGCCCTTACACTCAAACGCCTTCTTCAAGCATCCACCTATCTCATGTAAAATCAATGTATCAAACTCCATTTAATTCAATCATATATCTTATTCTGTAGGGTATCGTCATACCCGACTTGCAAGCCATCAATATCACATCATTCTTTCATGCAACCATTATATTCATCATATTTCAACATAACAACCCTTTTATTTCTAGTCAAAAATCATAACCATTTTCAAAATATTTCATGTCATGCTTGTCAAGATGATTTTGAACAATCATATCATATGAGGATTTAATACAAAATCATATCAAGAGAGGGATTTTCATATAATTCATGCTCTCAAGTTAACATCTTTTTGGAATACATGCATATACGTATATCATATATCAAATCACTTCGGGAATGGGCCTAAAGACCAAATCAATATCATAAAATATTTAAAACATAATCATATTCGTAATTTCAAAACCCCCATTTTGAAAACATGAATTTTTAAGCTCATGAGATTTTTGAGATAACCCTACGTACCTCTATATGCGGAGATGATAGGTGTTTCTTGAAGCCTACGTTCTGGGGATTCCAAATATGCAATTAGTTTCAAAAATCCACGGTTGAATCTTAAGTTGCTTGGGTTTTTATTTTAAAACCCTAAGGAGAGTTCTTGAGCAATTTTGATGAATGAAGGTGTATTTTGGGGTATTTGGGGACTGACTTTCGTGTTTATGGATAAATAAGGGTGGGAAAAGGACCATTTTGCCCCAACAACAGAGTGTTTAAGTCAGTTGAGTAATAATGTATGCGGCGCACACCTTATCTCATAATATAGGTTGTGCGGCGCACTCTTTATCGCACATATTAGGTTGTACGTCGCGCACCTTATGGCATAAGTTAGGGTGTGTGTCGCACACCTTATGCTGCGTGACAAACTCCACTTTGCAAAGCCATAACTTCTTCCTCGGGTGTCAGATTTTTGCAAAATTAGTATTGTTGGAAAGATAATTCGAAGACCTTTCATTTGATATATAGTAGGAACTCTAATTCAATATATAAAAACATTAATGGTCAATTAAAGTTGACCTAAGTTTTAACGCTCACTAAAATTTGAACGATAGGAAAACTTTCAACTTGTCCTCTAGCTTGGGGACCTCTATAATCTCAATTCATGCTCAAATAGGTTTCTACACTACATAATTTATTAACACACTAAAATTTCATTGGATTTATGGCTTTTGGAACCTTTACGTGAAGAAATAATGATTTTCATTCTCGTCCAAAAAGCGGGGTGTTACATTATCTCCCTCTTGGGATCATTCATCCCCGAACGATGGGTAGGAACTTGTTGAAGCACAAATTTAAACATATTTAAGGAAAAGAAGGTATAGGATAAGAATGGTACTTTTTGTCTCATCGTCCATCGAAGCAAATAGGTTGGGATATCTATTTCGCAAGTCATCTTCCGATTCCCAGGTTGCTTCTTCAACTTTCTGATTTCTCCACAATACTTTCACCGAGGCTATCTCCTTGCTCCTCAATTTTCTGACTTGGCGATCTAAGATTGCTACAGGCTTTTCTTCATAAATCAAGGAATCAGACACTTTGATTTCTTCAATGGGCACCACTAAAGAGTGATCTCCAATGCACTTCTTCAACATAGATATGTGGAATACAGGGTGGACAGAACCCAAATTTGCAGGCAACTCTAACCCATATGCAACTCCACCAATCCTTTTTATAATTTTATATGGTCCTATATAGCGAGGACTTAGCTTATCTTTGTTCCTGAAGCGCATAACTCCCTTCATGGGAGAAACTTTAAGGAATACCCAATCTCCGACCTCAAACTCTAACTCTCTTCTTCTATCGTTGACATAGGATTTCTGACGACTCTGAGCCATCTTAAGTCTTTCTATGATGATTATCACATCCTCCATTGCCTGATGAACAAGATCAGGCCCAAACAACCGCGTCTCACCAACTTCAAACCACCTTATAGGAGACCTGCATCTTCTCCCATATAATGCTTTGAACGATGCCATCTTAAACTGGCATGGTAGCTATTATTATAAGCAAACTCTATCAATGGCAAGTGATCTACCCAACTACCTTTGAAATCTATCACACAAGCCCTCAATATATCCTCAAGGGTCTGAATGGTGCGCTCAGCCTGCCCATCAGTCTGAGGGTGAAATGTTGTGCTTAAGTTCACCTGGGTACCTAAACCTTTCTAGAATGATCTCCAAAACAGAGAAGAAAACTGCGTACCTCAGTCGGATATAATAGAGACAGGTGCCCCATGCAAATGAACTATTTCCTCAATGTACAGCTTCGTATAATCATCTCCCAAATAATTAGTCCTCACAGGTAAAAAGTGCGCTGACTTTTTCAATCGATCTATAATCACCCAAATGGAGTCATACTTGTTTCGGGACTACGAAAGTCCTGTAATAAAGTCCATATTTATCATCTCCCACTTATATAAAGGCAGAGCTATCTCTTGGGAAGTACCCTCTGACCTCAAATGTTCTACCTTTACTTGTTGACAGTTCAAACACTTGGACACAAAATCAGCTACATCATATTTCATGTTATTCCACCAATCTAAGGTTTTAAGATCATGGTACATCTTAGTAGAGCCTGGGTGAATGACATACCTCAAAGTGTGAGCTTCATCAAGGATCCTTTTCCGCAGTCCATCAACATTCAAAACGTACAACCGACACTGATATCTCAGAATACCATCACCACCAATTTCAAATGACATTACCTTTTGTTGAACCATATCTTTCTTGATTTGCATCAAGATGGGGTCTTCAACTTGCTTCTCTTTAACTTCAGCACATAGGGATGACTTAGCTAACTCATGAACAATCACCCCTCCATCTTCGAAATCTAAGAGTCGCACTCTCAGATTTGTGAGGCGGTGAATGTCTTTCACTATCTCTTTCTTTCCTTCTTCAACATGAGAAAGGCTGCCCATAGACAACCTGCTGAGAGCGTCGGCTACCACATTTGCCTTGCTCGGATGGTAATGAAGGCTCATATCATAGTCTTTCAAAAGATCTATCCAACGCCTCTGCCTGAGGTTCAATTCCTTCTACGAGAAAACATACTGCAAACTTTTGTGGTCAGTATAAATATTAACATGCACTCTATAGAGATAATGCCTCCAGATTATATGTGCAAACACCATGGCTGGTAGCTCCAAGTCATGAGTGGGGTGATTTCTCTCATGCACCTTTAACTGCCTAGACGCATAAGCTATCACCTTAATATGCTGCATCAAAACATGACCAAGTCCCACACGAGACGAATCACAGTACACCACAAAACTATCTACACCCCCGGGAAGGGTCAAAACAGGAGCAGTAGTTAGCTTGTCCTTCAACTTCTCAAAACTATTTTCACACGAATCAGACCACACAAACATCACTTTTTTCTGAGTCAACTTAGTGAACGGAGCAGCTATGGAAGAAAAACTCTCTACGAACCTTCTGTAATAACCCACCAGGCCCAAGAAGCTACGAATATCGGTTGGAGTCGTGGGTCTGGACCATTTTCTCACTACATCAATATTTTGGGGATCCACTCTAATCCCGTCGCTAGACACAATATTTCCCAAGAAAGCAATAACATTCAGCCCGAATTCATATTTGGAGAACTTAGCATATAACTAATGATCTTTAAGGGTCTGAAGGATAATTTGGATATGATTGGAATGGTCCTCACCACTTTTGGAATAGATCAGAATATCATTAATGAACACTATGATGAACAAGTCTAGAAAATGATGGAATACCCCATTTATAAGATCCATGAAGGCTGCAGGGGCGTTAGTCAACCCGAAGGACATGACTAAGAACTCATAGTGACCATATCGGGTTCAGAAGGCTATTTTGGGAATGTCTGACTCCCTAACCTTCAACTAATGATAGCCCAAACAAAGGTCTATTTTCGAAAAATACTTATCACCCTAAAGCTGGTCAAAAAGATCATCAATTCTAGGAAGATGATATTTGTTTTTAATAGTGACCTTATTCAACTGACGGTAGTTTATGCACATACGAAGGGATCCATTCTTCTTTCGCACGAAAAGTATGGGTGCACCCCATGGGGAAACACTAGGATGAATAAAGCCTTTGTCTAGGAGGTCTGCTAGTTATTCTTTTAATTCCTTCAGTTCTGCGGAGGCCATTTTATATGGCGGGATGGAAATAGCACGAGTGTCTGGTAGCACATCAATGCCAAAATCTATCTCCCTATCAGGTGGTATCCCTGGGAGATCTTCAAGAAAGACTTCTAGAAACTCATTCACTACAGGGACTGACTGAAGAGGAATATTTTTAACCCTGGAGTCTTTTACTCAGATTAGATGATACATACAACCCCTGGAGATGAGCTTTCGGGATTTAAGAAAAGAGATAAAGTGACCTCTAGGGGCCACAGAATTTCCTGCCCACTCAGTTGGTGTCTCATTCGGGAAAGAAAGGTAACCCTCCGGGTCCTGCAATCAAGTGTGGCATAACACGAATGGAGCCAGTCCATCCCAAGGATATCATCAAAATCTATCATATCAAGTTCTATAAGGTCTACCACAGTATCTCGACTAAGAATAGACACAACATAATTTTTATACACCCTTCTAGCAACAACAAAATCACCTACTGGAGTGGAAACAGTAAAGGGTTCTACAATAACTTCGGGCTCGAACCCAAAACCAATAACCACATAAGGGGTCACATAATATAAGGTAGACCCGAGATCAAGTAACACATAAACATCACGATAAAATATTCATAATGTACCGGTGATAACATCTGGTGAAGCTTCTGCCTCCTAGAGGTTAGCCAAAGTATATAATCGGTTACGACCGCTCCCAACAGCTGAAGGAGCACCCTTAGGAGGAGGATCCATAAAGGCATCTTGGGGCTTATCCCCCCCCTCCCCCCATATTTTCTCCTGCAGAAGGGAAATCTCTCTGAAGATGACCCACCTTGCCATAAGTGTAACAGTTTCTCCCCTCGAAAAAGCACCTCCTTAGGTGATTCTTTCCGTAAAACTCACACAGTTGATAAGTACGATGCTGCTGGGCCACAGTACCCTGTGACTGAGTATCTGGGGCTCTGGATCCATGTTGAGTCTGGAAACTCTGAGATCGTCTGTCTGCTGGTGGTCTGGGTGTTGGGGCGCTGGCAGCAGTCTGTGCATTACCCCAATTCTTCTTCTTCTTCTTCTTCTTCTTCTTTTTCTTCTTCTTCTATTTATTTCCCCACTTACCGCTTTAAGGCTAGCTATGACCCTGGTCGGCAAATCTTGCTCTTTTCAGTTGAGTAATAATGTATGCGGCACACACCTTATCTCATAATATAGGTTGTGCGGCGCACTCTTTATCACACATATTAGGTTGTGCGTCACACACCTTATGGCATAAGTTAGGGTGTGTGTCGTACACCTTATGCTGCGTGACAAACTCCACTTTGCAAAGCCATAACTTCTTCCTCAGGTGTCAGATTTTTGCGAAATTAGTATTGTTGGAAAGATAATTCGAAGAACTTTCATTTGATATATAGTAGGAACTCTAATTCAATATATAAAAACATTAATGGTCAATTGAAGTTGACCTAAGTTTTAACGCTCACTAAAATTTGAACGATAGGAAAACTTTCAACTTGTCCTTGAGCTTGGGGACCTCTATGATCTCAATTCATGCTAAAATAGGTTTCCACACTACATAATTTATTAACACACTAAACTTGCATTGGATTTATGGCTTTTAGAACCTTTACGTGAAGAAAATGATGATTTTCATTCTTGTCCAAAAAGCAGGGTGTTACAGATAATGCGATAAAAGTCCATCCACCTAAGCAAATAGAGGATCATGGGAAGAAGGAGCACCACCTCTACATTTTGGAGTTTGATATTCCAAAAGAGCATACGGGATCCCCACACTTGAAGGCCAAAGAGCACAACTTCCGAAGTTCAACTAGTGGCCTATTCCCACTTTTACCCAATGAGCCAAATCAAAAATTTGATGTAGAGTTGGGTAAAAGGTTCAAGTCTTCAAAGTGGCGTGATCGAACATGTTTTGTCATGCCCTTGTATTTTTCCAACACACCTCAAAGATGTAATGATTCAAAATTGGGCAAAAGATTCAAGTCCTCTAAGTGGATACAAAAATGAGGATCAAAAAGGCGTCGGGTCGCGATGATAAATCAAGCGCTTAATGGGAGGACAACCCATTGTTTTCATATTTGTATTTATATGGTTTTGAATAAGTCACATAACTTTGATGTTTTGTAGGTGCTTTGGACAGGTTGGAAGCCAAAACCAACGGAAAACTCGAATTAGAAATGTAACAACCATGAAGAAAAACAAAGCAAAATAGAGGAGCAAATGGAATCGGTTACCATAATCACGGGTTGAGGGACGTAATCATGGTACCACACTTGCACCAATCTTTCCGCGATCGTGCCTCTGTGTCCAGATTTCAACATGGCTATCAATGCAATTTCAGGGAGCCCTTTGACCCTTCTTATACCATTGTGTTATGTAGTAAGGGCACCATAAGTCCTTTAGTTGGGGGTGTGGCTATATCTTTTTGTGTATTCATTGGTTTACAACACTTGAACTTAGTCACGTGAAGCATGGAAAATTTATAAATTGATTGTTTTCATTTGTAGTTTTCTTGTTCTTTTGATAATGATGGTGGACGAGCTTTTCCCTTTGATAGATTAATTGACGACATTATTAAGTTAAAAGCGTTGTGATTGATTATCAAGCCATGGATGCAGGAGAGGCCTGAATACCCGTAGCATTGATATCACAAATGTAAGGGAAGTTTGATTATCTGTGGCATTGTGGATTTAGGATTACACTCATACCATTGGCAAATTCTGAGTAGTCATATGGTTGGTTTGCCATATGAGGCCAAAATATAAGACCAAGTCTTGGGTTGTTGCCATGGTTAACAACTTGTGTATGGTGCAAATGCAAAGCAAACACCCCCCTCCGTCCAAAATTTTTCAAAAAAAAAAAATTAAGGCCATGGACGTGTGCAACATTGTGATAATTCTTTTTCTCTTTTTGTGACTCCAAATTTTTGACTTGTGAAAATTGGTAGATACTCCATTTTTGTCTCTAGCGGGAGGGGAAATTGAGCCTCCTTGATGAATTTGCATGACATGTGTGGTGAGCTTATTTATTTGAATCTCATGTATACTTATACCATCTAGAACTTGCCTCGTTAGTCTCTCAAAGAAAATTTTGATTGTACTTAGTTGGTGATTGATCGTACGCCATCTTTATGACATTGGAAGTCCACTTTAGCCTAAAAATCCTACCATTGCATAGATGTTATCCCTAGTCACCCACTTTGAATCTTTGGACCTTCCTTTGGAAAACACATTACAATCAGTGAGCCTTTCTTTTATCCCTCTCTTGAACCCTATCCTCTTTGAACTTAATAGTGCAAATTAAGGCTAAAAGCCTAAGTTAGGGGTGGTAAATTTTGGAAGAGGTAACTTTGGGCTACGAAGTTGTAAGTGAGTGCCTAAGAGCTTAAGCATTAAGAACAAGTGTAGAAGAACAAGAAAGGACCCAACAAAGGAAAGAAAAGCACAAAGTGTGCAAGAAAAAAAATGAAAATAAAATGGGTGCACCAAAAAAATAAAAGTAGGCACATATGTAAAGAGTGAAAACAAAAAGAAGTGGATCATGATCAAACTATGGATAGAATAGTGTGATGTAGATGTTCAAGGAGGGTAAAGCCTTGATTTTTCTAAATGATATCCTTACCTACCCCCAACCTACATTACAAGCTTAAAAAAACCTTCGTGATCTCAAACTAAGTATATTCATTATAGTGGAGATTGAAAATAGAGGCAAGCCTATGGAATGGTACTTGTTAACCTCGAGAGTTCTTGAGAGAGAGAGGGAGGTTCGCACTTAAATTCCTTGTTGCGTATTTGATAACTTGGTGTGTAGAATTTTCTTTCTTGTGAGAAGGCATGTAAGCAAGTGAAGGTGGGTGGTTTTTTCATCTCTCAAAAAATGAGGTAAAAAGAGTGTCATTTCTAGAGTAGTAGTGACTGTTTCAGGGTTGCTCTTTGAAGTCTTTTGCACCTTTAGGTATTGCATTTTATGTTGAGGGGTGTTGGAAGAATAAATTTGCGCATGTTTTATGAGCTACTTGTGGTAGTGATTTAGATCATCTAAGTGGCATCTAAGTGGGCATAAATATGCATGGTCTCATGATAAAAGATAGTGTTGCTTGAGGACAAGCAAAGATTTAAGTTGGGGGTGTTGATGAGTAGTGAAATTACCACTCATTCGCACTAAACATTAGTGCATATTACCATGATTTAAATGTTTAAATGAAACATATGTCTAACTAAATGCACTAATATCCACATCATGAGATGGAAAGATGTGGATTTAGGCTGAAAAAGGATCAAAGAGGGAAGAAAAGTGCAAAAGCTGAAAAATCTATGCAGACTAGGTCTTAGGTACCACAATCGCGGAGTGGCCACCATAATCATTGTAAGTCAAGAAGTCAGCAGGCTACGATCACTTGAAGAATTCAGCGATCGTGACAGATTCATACGCGATCGCAGGACAACGGGATTTTTAGCTAGGGGAAAAGTTGTAAAAACACATAGCCGACCCCAAATTTCCATTTAAAAGGTTCAAAACCTTTATCCCATAATCATGATCCCACAACCCTACCTCCCATTATTATTTTAGAGTTTTTGTAAGTTATTGGAGCTTGGAGCTAAATTTGTACTAATCTTGAGCTAAGAAGACATTAGAGTGACTTCTAAGTGGAGAATTGAAAAATTTCATTGAGGATTCATTCAAACTTAAAGTGTGATTTACATTCTCTTTACTTTTGATGAATCAATTTAGTGGATATTTTGGTTTATTCTTGTTTATTATCATTATGAGTAGCTAGTTCTTCCTCTTGGGATTATGTTAGAATAGGGTGTAAATTATGTGTGTTGTGATCATATGTGCTTATGCTTGTTTGTTGGTGATGCGTTCTTCTATTGCTTAACTAAATTTGTTGGGATTTATAGGTGAAAGCCCCAAATACCCAAATGGATTTGATGGATGAAAGTCCCAAGCTCTTAAAAGCCTAAACCATCCTTGAAAGAGGGGTTTGGGTGAACTTTAGCAACCCACATCATCCTTGAAAGAGAGATGTGGGAACCAAGACAATAGTAGACAATTATGGGCATAGTTTCCTAATTTTCACTATTTTATAAATAAGGTTGATTATGAGATTGACTATATCATGGGTATCATCCTAGAAATAGGGATACCCAATTAAGGTGTTGGGTGGTTTTAATTGTCACACACGTTAGGTACTCGAAAGGGTCAATGGGTGAAATCTTGAGGCTTTTTTGAAGAACTAGCCTCAAGGACTTTAAACCTAGCCTACCACATCATCAACAAATAGAATTTACATTACTTCATCACATACCCATGCATAACTTACCCCTAGGATAGCATAATCGCAAGATCTATGCCTAATTAATGACACTTTAATTATTCTTAGTTTCAAATTAGTCCTTTAGAAGCCCAAGAATTATTCTCACATTAGCTAACATTGAAAAACCCCAAACAATCTTGTACCATAGGTTTGAACTTAGCAAGAAAATTTTATTTCGAACTTACTCAATCGCCACTCACATTGTTCCTCGTGGATTCGACCCCGACTCTTAGTTGGGTAAATATATTGACAACAACCGTTTTGAACTCAAATTGACATGTAAGTTGAGCGTTATCAATGGCACGTCACCCACAAACTTCGATGAAAACTCTATCTATATAGCTCTATATATATACTAATATAGTCAAATATTAAATCTGCCACCCACAATACCAAAGACTATCTACTACAAGTGGCAAAGTGTCACTTTTGTAGCCTGTAGGTCGTGTGTTCGATCCCAGCTTCGAATATTTGTTTTTTAAAATTATTTTTGTTAAGCATTGTCCATTAAAACAAGGCAACGGGCGTACCATTTTACTTATATATTATACGGTATACCAGTTGACTTTTATATATAATAATGTTATTTTTTGACTTTTTTTTACTTAATTATTTGAAAATATATAATCTAATCTCTCCCATCAAAATTAAAAAAAAAAACTATTTCCAAATCAAAATATCGACCTTTCTCTACCTACTCTCTCTGTTCTTGAGGTTTGTTGTGATTTTTTAGCATCACCGGCAAAAGGCTCACGGCCTTAGTCTCACTGCTCTCCGCATCCGTTGCTAACTAATTTCTTATCTCAATAGACAACACCCACAGGTCTGTAAGTTATTTTTAAAAAATATTTTTTTTCTCTTTCTTGAGCCTAGAAATCCAAATTCAGAATTATCTTGATTTAGGAGAAAGTGTTCTAATTTTGTTAATTGAGATGGAGAATGTTTTCAAAAAAGTTAATTATTCTCAATCAAGTTCTAGTAATGTCAATGTCAATCGTTTTTGTCTTATAACTGACCTTGATTTGGGTTCACTTAAAGTCGATCCGGGAGAAAGAAGACCAATTTCTGATTATGATCCTCGAATACGAAATGAAGTGAGGAAATATTATATTGAAAAATGGCCTTGTCAACCTATCTTGAAACCATATCCTTCAAGTGAAATAGGAGGTGGAATGCGTCAATTTGCTTCAACTTGGTTTGAAGGTTTACATTTTACTTGGTTGATGTATAGTCTGGAGAAAGATGTCGCATATTATCTTTGTTGTTATTTGTTCAAAATAAATTTGTTCATGAAACTACGGGTGATTTTTATGCATCAAAGGATTTTAGGGGTTGTAATAAGGCTCTTGAAAGATTTCATTTATATGTTGGTAAAGTTAATAGTGTTTACCACAAATTTTATAATAAGATGCTAGATTTATCAAATCATCATCAATCCTTTCAAGTTGTTCTTCAAAAACATTCTCAAAAGATAAAAAGTGAGTACCAAATCCATTTGAAAGCTTCAATTGATGTGGCAAGACTTCTTTTATATCATGGATTGCCTTTTAGAGGTCATGACGAAAGTGAATCTTCAACTAATCAAGGTTATTTTTTAAGATTTTTGCGGTGACATGGAGACAAACATCCGGATGTGGGAAAAGTGATATTAGAAAAAGCCCTATAAAATGATACTTTGACTTGTCCTATGATTCAAAAGGATATTTTCAATGCTTGTGCGAAAGAAACATTGAAAGTTATAATTTAGGACTTGAATGGAGATTACTTTGGTATATTAGTTGATGAATCCAAAGACATCTCACACAAAGAACAAATGGCTCTTATGAGGTATGTTGATAGGAATGGTGAAGTTGTAAAATGATTTATCGGTCTTGTCCATATTAGTGATACGTCGACATGATCATTGAAGAAAGAAATTTATTTTTTATTTTCCGATCACTCACTAAGTCCATCAAAAATATGTCGACAAGGTTATGATGGAGCTAGTAATATGAATGGAGAGATAAATGGTCTCAAAACTTTAGTTATGACAGATAGTCCATCGGCATATTATATTCATTATTTTGCATATCAATTGCAACTAACACTTGTTGTTGTTGCTAAAAAATATTTGAAAGTTGAAGACTCTTTTGATCATGTTACTAATGTGTTGAATGTTGTTGTTGGATCTTTTAAGTGTAGAGATTTAATTCGTCATCATCAAGCTAAAAATTTGAAGCAATTACTTGAGTCTGGTGAAGCTCATACTGTACAAGAATTACATCAAGAACGTGGACTTCAAAGACCAGGTGACACTCGTTGGGGATCACATTTCAAAAAATTGAATAACTTTTTTGTTATTTTCTCATTTATTGTTCATGTGCTTGAAGTGATTGAAATTGAAGGTTCTACCTCAAGTAATAGAAATCAAGCGAAATATCTTTTGACAAAGGTCAAAACATTCAAATTTATTTTTATGCTTCACTTGATGTTGAAAGTGTTAGCCATGTCAAATGAGTTGGGCAAGATTTTATAAAAAAAATAAATCAAGATATTATTAATGTCGTGGAGTTTCTTAACGTCTCAAAGAAAAGATTGAAAGATATGCGAGAAAATGGGTGGGAATCTTTGTTGGATGATGTTTCTTCATTTTGTGATTCACATGGTATCTTAATTCCCAAATTATATAAGCCTTATTTCCTGGAAAGTCAAAGTGTAAGTGTTTGGATGTTTGTTATTCGCACCATTTGCGTGTTGAAATCTTTTGTGCTATCATTGATGTGCAACTTTAAGAGCTTAATGATCATTTTGATGTAGTGAGTAGTGATTTGCTTCTTGGGATGGGCAGCTTGAATCCTGTCAATTCTTTCTCTAACTTTGACAAAGGTAGAATCTTGACTTTAGTGAAGTGTTATCCAAATGAGTTTGATGATGGAAAGTTTCAAGATTTGAGTTACCAACTTGATACTTTCATAATTCATATGCGAGATGGTAGTTCCAAATTCTCCAACTTGTAAGGAATTCGTGATTTGGCAAAGGCATTAGTTGAGGCAAATCTTGTGGAGACTTATTCACTTATTTATTTACTTGTCAAGTGGACTCTAATTTTACCCGTTGTTATGGCAATTGTGGAAAGAGCATTCTCTACCATGAAACACATAAAAAATGAAGTGCGAAATAGTATTGGTGATCAATATTTAAATGATTGTTTAGTATGTTACATAGAGCGTGTTGTATTTGCAAATGTAAGTAATGATGTTATCGTTGATCGTTTTCAGAATATGAAAACTCGTCGTGGACAATTGTAATGAATTATGGATATTATATTATGATATTAGTAATATTATTGAAAGATTAAGTTTTGTTATTTTATTATTGTTCTTTTTTTATTAATTGGTTGGTTAATTATTCTATAGATCGAAAAATGAATAATCTAATTAATAATCGCTAAGTTTACTTGGCACCCACAGAGTCCGGATCTTGGATCCGCCTCTGAACCCAAGGGATGTTGTGTGGTTAGCTAGAATGAAATTTGAATGCATAGATGACGTCATATATCTATCAGATACGTCCATATTTCTTCCTTATGTTTGCATTCTTGCCTTGTGTTTCTAGAGTATAGCAATATACGCTTTCTTTCCATTGATATGCTCTTTCCTTCCGTGCTCCTTGTCCAGTGGCTTAATTGGTTCTTTCCTATTGCGTGAGGCTTTTACTTTTGAACAATTGCTTATCCAGCTCCTTCCATATTTACCCTGCATATGAGTAGCGATTAGTTTGTCATTATTGAAATCGTACGTGGGGCTAACACGTTCATGAATTATCACAACTGATATTAGGAAACAAAATAATAATTGAACTAAAAGTAAAGTTTTCTCATGTCAAGTTTTGTGAAGCCATTGTTGTCTAATTCCAATTATAATTAAGATCGTTATCCTTTTAGTACTGAACTTGACCTTACGCTTGTGCGGGAACAATCGTCTTGCTTGGCTTGAGGCGATTACTTGAATAATGCAAAATTGATCGATTTACAATGAAATATCATATCTACTTTATCACCTTCACCCCCTTAATCCTCAAGTATAAAGTACCTACAGTCATCCAAATACAGGATTTATATTTCATCTTCTTCTAGCTGATTTTGTTTTCAAGTTTTGTGAAGCCATATTGATGTTTAGTTACAATTATAAGGTCATTATTACTGATTCAATGTTAAACGTAATTACCTTATGCTCATTGCAGACAATTAGTGAGGTTATAATCTTGCTTGATTCAGGATGATCGCTTAAAGGGGGTAGAATTGATTGATACACAACGAATTTTATCACTTTCTCCACAAACTCTTATGTCATCAAGGAAACCAGTTATACAAAAAGTTACAATCTCGTTTTTTTTTTTTCCAGATTTTGTTGATCCACTTGTTACATATACAATGCGCGTTATTATGGCAGAAAAAACAAAAGTTTCGTAAGGCGAAGAAGTTCACATATTGTCTAACTCTTTAGTGGCAATTATCACATTCGGGTACACAGCTTTCTTCGTAGAAGTGCTTAAGAATATTGAGTATCATCATTTTGATCTTTATATCATTGAATTTCCAAATGTGCATGTTAAAGTGTTTCTGCCAATTCCCTATATCTCAATATCTATATTGAAGTCTAAAAAGGTAAAGAACAAAGAAATATGCAAGCTAGTGATACTGAATGATAAGATCAAACTTACAATAAGTCTGATATAGGCTTCTCCTTGAAGTGTCAAATGTTACAATTTTTACAGACAATGAAGATGAATATAATAATTAATATACGTAAAAACCATCCTCAGCTTTAGGAGAAGAAGCCAAAGGTGTCGAAAATGGTAGTGTGAAGCGGGTCACTCAAGTGGGTAGCCCAGTTGTTAAGTGGACCTTTTCCGGTAGCAGCAGCTTGGACGGCAAAGCCCAAGAAAGCAACCATGGCAAGACGGGCATGCTTGATTTCAGCAAGTTGAAGTGTGGCCTTTTTCTCAGGATCAGCAGCAAGGCCCAATGGGTCGAAGTATGATCCACCAGGGTAAAGCCTTTTTTCAGGGTCAAGCTCAGCGTTCCTTTGGAATTCAATGTATCCAATGACAAGTACCTCAATCCAGATCAATGTTGTAATGGAGAATGGGAGTGGCTGTCCCAAGTAGGATGATCCCTCAACCAACTCAACCTATCCAAATCCAACAAAGAGTATCACAAATAAGACCATAAAACTTATGCATACTCGATATTATATCAAATCAATAAAGAGTTTCTAACACTTTATTCATACTCAAACCAAAAACAACCAACTCAAGCTATGCAAGTCCAACAATATTCATAATCAACCAACTCAACCTATGTAAATCCAATAAAGAGAGTTTCACAAATTAGATTGTAAAATTTATTCTTACTCTATGTTTATATCAAGCCAACTTTTGCTAGTATTATATATGCGTGCACATAAATTTTTATAATTTAATCATAATTAACCAATATATATTCTCACCTTATTAAATCTTTTAGCTATAACAAATTAATATTGTTCGATATAACTCTCTAGTGCAGATAAGTATTTGTTGCTTCTTAAGTAGCAATTTCTAACCTATAAAAGCTTGTACTAAATTGACAATGTCTAATTATGTATTCCAATAGCTAGCACTATAGATTTGTACTTCCTTATCTAGCAACATAATAAAGTTACAAATTTGAAAACTAGGGCAACCATGGACAGTGAGAAATGAATAATCACAAGCAAAATACACGCGCTTTAACCTACTATTCAGGCATCAAACTTTATTTAAATTATACCTTCATTTTAATTATTTGTTCACAGTGAAGCAATAAATAGTAAAAAGCAACCAAAACGAGTGACAATAATTGCCAATCTTATCCCGATGAAATTACTCTCTCCATTATACTTGTGCAGTATTAACTTGGTAAATATGTAATAAATAAAATAATAATTTTATTATATCACTCTTTAAATATAATGAATTTAATATTGAAAAACACATTAGTAAATGATTATAATTAATAATAAGTTTATATTAAAAATAAGTAATAAAATTTTGTTTGAATTGTTCTAATTGAACAAGTTAAATGAAAATCTAATTTACATGTGGTGGGCAAGCAAGTGGAAGAAGGGTATGAAAGGGAAGAAAAACAACAAAATTGACATGAGGAAACAACAAAATTGACATGAGGAAACAACAAAATATGAAGCATGAATAAATGCAATGATGACTTGTGGAATTGAAGTTGAAAATAAAGTACGGATCCAAGATTTCGATAAATGGTGTCCAATTATCACTACGCTATTATTCTTCTGTGAAGCTCAACATAAATTTCACATAAAAGTATATTGAAACATTCCACTACATAGAGGTTATATAATTCAGAGGAATGCAGCACCACTACGTGTATCATGAAGTATATATGCATTAACATGGAATAAGATTTACTTAAAGAAAGTAACGTTCTAATTTATATTCGCTATATCTCAATTTATGTAAAATACTTTTTCTAGTCCATCTAAAAAAGAATGTAATAGTTGATTGAGGAGTATTTTAGCTAATAAATTTAAAAGATCTTCCGTTTTTCCATAAGCTTTGTATAAGTCAGACAATATTGATAAAGAAATGGACTTTGAACCTAACTCAACCTCAAAAGCTAGCTCATGAGAAGAGAATTGCCCAAGGACATATTAGGAGCTCAAGGATCCTTTTAATCTAGTGGGACTCCAACACCCCGCACGCCCAGGACTGGACATGGAGCGTGAACAATATAAGAAAGGGGGCCAACATCGAAACAATGAACTGGTGGGCCTAACTCTAATATCATGATGAAATCGTAGTAATGGAGATCAAGTTCAATGGAACAGTACATTGAGGAAGAGAGAGAACTCACAGAAAGAGAGAAAATTGATATTGAACAAAAAATATTTGAGTTAGTTACAGGTAATGCCTACTCAACTATATATACATAAGTTAGGTACGCTCCACTTACTCATGAACTTACAACTCCTAACTAATTCTGTTACAACTCCTAACTAATTCTATTTACTGCTTCACATTATTCTCAACAAATATCACATAAATCAAGACATAGAAAATACTTTATACTGAAAAGTATCATATAAATTGAATTTTCATATAAATTGAACTGAGAGGTAAGTGTGTAGTACCTTTCCAGCATCTTGCCAGGTAATACCAGTGAGCCATTCAACAGTGAGTGCACCAAGAGTAGCCAACATAGCCCATCTTCCATGGATCAGTTCACATTCTCTGAACCTCTCTAGTCCAAACACCTCACTGTAAGGCTGGAAAGGTGTGGATTTCACATCAGCAACTTCAGTCCTTGTTCCAATAATGTCACCAGCCAGATTCTTAGCCAAATTCTGGTCCAACGAGTCCAAATCAAATTGCAAGTACTCAGCTGGTTTTCCCAAACCGAAAGGATCGAATCCATAGTCACCAACAAGGCTACCGTCTAGGTACTCCGGTGCTTTGGCACCGGGGTACCATAATGGTCTGTCTGGAATTTGCTTTTTGGGAGCCTTTTTTGGTGCGGCCTTTTTCTGTCCAAACCCAAATCGGGCTTGTACTCTAGCCGCACCAGAGTGGATTTCCGGAAGACGTGTTCCGATAAATGAGGATGTTGCGGCGGAAGTGGCCATAGTATGTAAGGGAGGGTTGTGAGAACTGGGCAAATTGATGTGGTGAAAATGTAGAGCCTATAGTTGATTATATTGGAGAACAAGGTACTGATTTTTGATATATGGAAGAGGGTATTTTGACCGTTGGATGAGAGGATGAATTGATCTGACGGTTGAAAATGAATAAGGCCTTATCTGCTTCTTATCATGGCTGATTTTCAGGGGTGTGTTTGAAGGACACGTTAGATTTGAAGCCTTGTGGTTGACATGTAACATTGGAGATTAGAGTTGGGTGAATATCTTTCAATTATTTGGGACCATGTAATGAAAGAAGAACGATGGGATTGGTGGGCTTCTGATTTTTCATCTTAGTAAGATTGATGCGTGGACACTAGGAGAGCAGTAGTTAAGGAAAGGAGACAATTTCTTGTCATATAGTACTATCATATTTAACTATAAAATAATAGGTCAAATCCATCGGCAATTCCCTCAACTTGATATAAATTTTTATTTTGGCATCTCAAGTAAATGGTGTTCATTTTTAGCACGTACAGGCGCAGTCTTCAAATGTGTCATTTTAGCACTTTTTTCATTAGCGGCAATCAAATACTACATGTGTGCGCTACACGCGCTAATAACATAAAAATTGAAGAATAAAATGCAGACATTTGTCATTTCTCTTAAAAATTAATTTTAATTAAATTAAAAAAATTACCAATTAAATATTGACAATTGACATTTTTAATCCAAATAATTATACAAAAAGTGAATTATAGTTATTCCCTACCCCCACTCCCACCCCACACACTATATCTATCTTCTCCAGCCATCCACCGACCCCTACACCCACCTACTTCTCCACTATTTAGTCATCTTCTCCAATTTCTACCCGTTTAACATCCTCTGCCCACCCATCCCAACCCTCCACAACCAAAATCTTCTCTTTAATTACCTCTTAATTTACAATCATCTTCTTTTAAAAAAAAATGTTAAAAATTCATTCCAAATAAAATCTGTTAAAGATTTATTGAGATTTCACAAGTGGAGGAAATTTTCACAATCGAATTGCATGTGACATTTTTTTTTTAATGTTAATTCTAAACTCTATCTCAAAAATTTTCACCA
>NC_061119.1:62076589-62172705 GCF_002878395.1 Capsicum annuum | reverse complement strand
AAAGCAAATAGACTGCACTCATATTTATACACAAATGCAGAAAGCCAGAAAGCTTATATCTAAAAGTTGCATCTACCACCTAGTTAGGGTCAAGGACACTAAGTTCGAGACTCCAACCATCCAGTCGGTTGATGTTGTTAATGAGTTCCCCAATGTCTTTCTGAAAGATCTCCCAGGGGTACCTCCCGATAGAGAGATAGAGTTCAGAATTGACCTTCTTCCCGACACTCAGCCTATTTCCATTCTGCCATATCGTATGGAACCTGCCGAGCTTAAGGAGTTGAAGGAGCAACTCAAAAATATCTTAGACAAAGGTTTCATTAGACCCAATATTTCTCCTTGGGGCGCACTTGTTTTGTTCGTGCGGAAGAAAGATAGATCTTTACATATGTGCATTGACTACCATCAACTGAACAAGGTCACAATAAAAAATAAGTATCCTCTTTTGAGAATTGATGACCTGTTTGATCAGTTACAAGGTGCAAGTTATTTTTCCAAGATAGACCTTAGATCCGGCTATCATCAACTTAAAGTGGGGGAATGTGATATTCCAAAGACAGCCTTCTGAACTCGTTATGGTCACTTTGAGTTTTTAGTCTTGTCTTTCGAGCTAACCAATGCCCCAGCAGCCTTTATGGACCTCATGAATCGAGTGTTCAAGCAATACCTTGATACGTTCGTCATTGTCTTCATAGATGACATCTTTGTGTACTCCCGTGATGAGAATGACCATACAACTCATCTTAGAATTGTCTTGCAAGCTCTTAGAGATTACCTATTGTTTTCCTAATTTAGTAAGTGTGAATTTTGGCTAAGGTCTGTAGCCTTTCTAGGTCATGTTGTTTCAGCCGAAGGTATTAGAGTTGATCCCTAAAAGACAGAAGCTATGAGAAACTGGTCTAGACCTATCTCTCCATCTAACATTAGGAGTTTCTTGGGTCTAGCGGGCTATTACCGTCGTTTTGTTGAGGGTTTCTCTTCCATTACGTCTCCTATGACCCGGTTGACCCAAAATAAGGTTAAATTCCAGTGGTCCGATTCCTGTGAGAAGTGTTTTCAGGAGTTGAAGACTCGACTCACTTCAGCCCCTGTGTTGACTTTGCTTGATGGTACTGATGATTTTATGGTATATTATGATGCCTCTAGAGTTGGTTTGGGTTGTGTGTTGATGCAAAGGGGTAAGGTTATATCCTATGTCTCTAGACAGTTGAAGCCGCATAAAAAGAACTACCCCACCCATGATCTTGAGTTAGTTGCTGTGGTTTTTGCTTTGAAAATTTGGAGACACTATCTTTATGGTGTCCATGTTGATGTGTTTACTAATCATAAAAGCCTGCAGTACGTGTTTATCCAGAAAGAGTTGAATCTTAGGCAGAGGAGGTGGTTAGAGTTGTTGAAAGATTATGATATGGGTATGTTGTATCACCCGGGCAAGGCCAATGTGGTGGTGGATGCCCTTAGCAGATTATCCATGGATAGTGTTGTGTATATTGAGGAAGGTAAGAGAGAGTTAGCTCATGATGCTCATTGTCTAGCCAGGTTGGGTGTTAGATTGCTTGATTCAGCGGAGGGGAGTACGTTGGTGCAGAGTAGTTACAAATCTTCTTTAGTTTCAGAAATGAAGGAGAAGCAAGATAGGGATCCTAGTGTGGTCAAACTGAAGGAGTCAGTTAAGGACTAAGAGGTCGAGATTTTCTCCCAAGGGGGAGAGGTGTGTTGAGGGTTCATGGTAGGTTTTGTGTTCCGTTTGTTGATGATTTAAGGTAGAGGATTATGGGTAAAGCACATGGTGCACGTTATTCTATTCATCCCGGTACTACCAAGATGTATCGCGACTTGCGGGAAATCTACTGGTGGAACGACATGAAGAAAGACATCGCCAAGTTTGTAGCAAAGTGTGCGACATGTTAACAGGTTAAGGTAGAGCACCAAAGATCGGGTGGTGTGATGTAAGAGTTTAATATACCCACTTGGAAGTGGGAGATGGTGAATATGGACTTTGTGACCGGGTTGCCTCTTTCGCATCGTCATCATGATTCTATTTGGGTTGTTGTGGATAGGTTGACTAAGTCCGTACATTTCTTGCCCGTGCATACATCTTATACGGCTGAGGATTATGCTAGATTGTATGTCTGGGAGTTGGTCAGACTACATGGAGTTCCCTTGTCTATCATTTCAGATAGGGGTACTCAATTTACTTCTCAGTTTTAGAGGACATTTTAGTAGGGTCTTGACACCCAAGTTTCTTTGAGTTCAACTTTTCACCCGCAGACAGATGGTCAAGCTGAGAGGACCATTCTGACCCTAGAGGCTATGTTGAAGGCGTGTGCTCTTGGTTTCAAAGAAAGTTGGTATGAGCATTTTCCATTGATAGAGTTAGCCTATAACAATAGTTTCCATGGTATAGATCACCCATAGGTTGGTTTGAAGTTGGTGAAGCTGCCACGTGTGGGCCTGATCCAATGTTCGAAGCTATGGAGAAAATTAAGTTGATTAGAGAAAGGTTGAAGACCGCTTAGAGTCGTCAAAAGTCTTACACTGATGTGAGGAGGAGAGATCTTGAGTTTAAGGTAGGTGGTTTAGTATGCTTGAAGATTTTACCCATGAAAGGGGTAAAAAGGTTTGTTAGGAAGGGAAATCTTAGTCCCCATTTTGTTGGCCCGTATAGAGTCTTGAGTCGTGTTGGTAAAGTGGCTTATGAGGTTGAGTTGCCCTCGGAGTTGTCTGCCGTTCATCCTATCTTTCATGTCTCCATGCTTAAGAAGCATACTGGTGATTCCGTTGTGGTTGATCCTTCAGAGAGTGTTGATATTCAGGATAGCCTTTCCTTTGATGAGTTTCCCGTGGAGATCCTAGATTTTCAGATCCGTAGACTAAGGAACAAAGAAGTTCCCTTGGTCAAAGTTTTGTGGTGAAATCAATCTGTTGAGGGTGCTACTTGGGAGACATAAGTTGACATACGATCCAAGTACCTGCACCTCTTTTCCGTAAGTTCAGACCAATCCAAAGGTACCATTCTTCCTTGATTCAGCTTTTCTAATCTAAAGTTCAGCTATGCATCTATTCTTGTATGAGTTCGTATATTTTTCAGAGTATTCATAAGTGGAGAGAGACCTTGAATCATTTAGTACTTGTTTCGGATGTGTGTTCTCTGTTTTCCTGTATTCTGAGCCTAACTACCAACATTCGAGGAAGAATGGTCCCAAGGGGGAGATATTTTAAGGCCCCGCAAAGTTCCCTCGTAGTTTGAGTCATAGGGCATGTCGAGTGAGGCGTGATTCCAGCCCTAAAAGATTGAGAAGTTTCTTCCTAAGTGAGTAACGTGTTAACCATATAGAATTTCCCTAATTTCTACTTTTTATCACGTGAGAAATCAGATAAGCTTTCCATTGATATAAGATTTGCCCAAATCATACACTCGGGTAAGAAGTAGTGGCCAATTTAAGCCTTCGTCATAAAACTATATCGTTTAAGAGCCTAGCGTGTTGCGGAGAGGGTGCATTTAGAAATTGTCAATTTCCAGTGGGACTCCGCAATTATGGCGTATTGCGGAGGAGTCCTAGGTCCCAACCAGTTGGAAATTGCAATGGCTCCGCTTCACGGAGGATACCATTTTTCCAATTGTCAAATTCCAGTGAGCTAGAGCAATTAGTGACGCGTCGCGGAGGCCAGCAAAATTCGGTTCCAGTTCAATTTTTCCAGTTTTGTACAGATGTTTAAAAGGGTGTTTTGGACTTTTTCCAAGCCTATAAAATCGTGGAAACACTAAATCAAATCCATTTGCAAGCATCCTATAAGGGTTTTATCAAGTTTTCTCTCAATAAGAACCCTAAATACTCAAGACCTCTTCCAAGAATCTCAAGAATCCACCATGGATTTTCTAAATTGAGTCAAGATTCAAGGTTTCCAAGTCAAGGACCTCAAGAACCCTCATTCTAGAGCAATAATAGAGTTCCAAAAGTGAGAGTTCCTCCAAAGCTTCTAACTCAAGGTATGTGGGGTTTTGAATAAGGGTAACCCTTTCACCCTTGTGCCCAAAAGGCTATTTCCATCATGATTTTTGCTGAAAATTTATGAGGTTTTTACATGAATTTGAATTGGGGGTTTTCACCCATTAAGATTGAATGCATTATTTTGATATTTCCCATGATTTATGAGTCAAATGGCATAATTTCTACATGCTTTATTGAGAAATTACAGCTGGGTATAAACCCATGATTTTACTCCTTAAGAAGCTAATATTTGCAATGTTTGAAATGTTGAAGCATATTGAGATTTTGATATGAAATGACTGAAATTCCCAGATTTCCATATGATTTATGACTCTATATGCTATATATATTGATTTTGATAAGCATTAACTTGAGATTGAACTATGGGTTAGTAAGCCCTATTTGATACTTGTGAAATTATGAACTCTTGTGCTATGAGCACCCATGATTTGAGTATTTTGAGATGATTGAGAAATGAATCGACCTAATGGTCCTTGAGCTTTGAAATCCACTTCACTATATGAGATTATTGATTTGATTAATCGGTTCGTGGTGAACCATGTGATTATTATAAAAGTATATTTTTATGAGATGAGCGTAGATAATCAAAAGGGAGTAGTATTTAGCACCGAGCGGGTAAGTTACTATGGTTTCTTACCCCAAAACTACGTGCCATCGTAGGTTGGGCCTGAGGCCAAGTTTATGATGATTATGATTGGACCCGAGGTCGAGTTTCATTTAGTGATCACTAGACCTAGGTTATACTCCTTGGTAAGAGTATGCCACTCCTCCCCAATATAGGGTCTCTTCCTTAGGAGGACAAAACGTTGGACTCCATGTAGCTCGCATGGTTTATGTCGATTATGAGAATCTCCCTTGCTCTTTCAAATAATGAGATCAAATACTTATTTTCTTCCCTATAGTTTATTTGAGCTAAATTGCCTCCGTAAACTAGAATACTTTTTATTTGAAATAGAGTGATTTTCCTAAAGCTTGAAATGGGATATTTTCCTTAAGTAAATGAAATGCCTTCAAGTATATTTTCAAGTTTTATGATTTTGAATTCCAAGTATATGAGTTTTTAAATGATTGTGAAGTGTTGAGTGTTGAAGAGCTTTTTACTCTCTTAAGATATATGCATGACTTGAAAGTGTGGTTTGAAATTCCTTAGCCTTCGGGCATTGAAAGTAAGAGAAGGTTTCCGATTTTGAAGTTAAATAATGATGACTCATGAGTTTGTGTTACATGCTTCATTCTACATGACTTATGAGTTTTATATTTGATACTTGTTCAAGCTATGTGAGCCACCTCATTATGCATACATGATTTGATTGAAGAAAATATCGTTACTACTTTATACATATGCACGCACCCTCGCATACTCAGTACATTCCAAAGTACTGATCCATATATATGTCTATGTGCTACATTGTGTCATAATGTAGGTTCAGGTGCTCAGTCCCAGCCTTGCCCGTGATTTTTCGAGTACCTTGCTTACGTTTTCTACAGTGGTGAGTCCTCCTGGTTCGAGGACCGATCTATAAATGTTTCAGTGTTTGAGAGACTATGTTTTATCTTCAGTTTATCTCGAGTCAGTTGGGGACTTGTCCCAATGGCTCTCTAGATTTTGATTTGTAGAGGCTTTGGCAGACTATTGTCAGACTTGTGATGTGTAGAGGATTCGATATTATGGTTTTGTTGAGATTTCTCTGTATTGTGGTCTTATGGACCGAGTACCTTTTCCATAATTCCTTTCATGCGATATGACTAGGCTAATGTTGTGTCCATTCTTATCTTGAATTAAGTGTCATTGGTAGAAACCGACTCTAAGGGTTAGCTTGGGGCTACTCATAGCCTTAGGCACTGTGTGATGTCCCGAGAGATGATTTCGGGTTGTTACAGTTGTCCTCTCTTTTTCTCTTTGTGTCAATCTATCTATCCTTTACTTTCATTATTTTGTTTCCTTCTCCCTGTTCTTGTGCTTTTGAGTTTTAGTGTTTTCCTTTGTTTTCATGTTGTTTCCATCTTGGTAGTTTTACTCTCGTATCATTTATTTTCATGTTATTTTTATTTTCATAGTTTTCATTTTGTATCATTTGGTATTAGAGCCGATCTTGATTTCATTCCCACAAAGTCAATCTTGGGTTTATTTGTGTTGAAAAATTAAACACATTCCCAACACATCTCACACTCTCTCAGACATATCTCAGCCCTAAGAAACCTTCATTTGCTCGGGTTCAATCCCATAAATTCATCTTTTAATTCCTTCTTTCACATATTTGATTCTTAGCACTAATTAACAACTATAACTTAATCTACTTAGTTGTTTAATTAGTTTTTGTACGTTCTTCTTTCGTGTCTTAATTTCTTGTGTTTTCTTTCTTTTATCTATTATTTTCTTAGTTTAACTGTTGAATTCAAGTCCTTACTTCTTAATTGAGTTAATTCCTATACTTTTAAATGTGTCATCTATAATTGCTTCATCTTTTTTCTGCCATATACTAAGAGCCATGGGTGGAGCAAACCTTGATGCTCTTATGGAAGCTCTCATGGGAATGCAACGAACTATGGATAAAATAAACGGAACCAGGAAACATATCAAATATAAGTTGGGGAGTATGTATAACCAACTCATTAACCTAACAACTACTACTACACCCTGGTTCATCCATCAAAATTGTGCCCCAAGACCTCAAGAGCATGTTCCCTCAATCCAAATAAATACAAACCATGCTCCAGAAAATATGGTGCGACTACTCCAAATCCCTTTATTCAAAGACCCTTTCCTTCTTAAGTCCATTTACCATGATACTAGCAATTTTCCTAGTGTCACTCCTTCCTTTATGTAGGTTCATGAACAAATAACTTCAAAGGAAGATGCAAGGAAAGTGCCTTCTGAAAATGAGCTTGAAGGACTAACGAAGTTCTTACCAAAATATTCCAAGCTTGGAAAGTATGATGAGAAGTCAATAAAAGAGTTGGATTCGAGGATGAATCCCTTTTAAGAAAGGAAGGATGATACAAGCTAAATTGGCACCACTCGTTTGGGATCTATGCTTCAAGGATCACATGTAAGGATCCAAGGCTTGGTCATTTTAGGGGAGCATATACGCGATTGGAGGATAGCTTGGGAAGGATCTATATTTGATGATATCATCCAAGGGAATATTGAAAAACATCACATTGGGATGATAGCATGGGGACGTAGGAGAGCATATGTTCTAATATATGACCATTTGACATTAAGGGTCACTTTTGGGCCTACGTGATATTTAGAGTCAATTTTGGGACCCATCTTGTAATAAGTAGCCCATAGCTATAAATAGTTAGGTTTCCCTTTATTTTTAGATAGTTGATGCATAATGATGATAGATAAACTTGTGTGTGTTTTTTGAAGTTTGTTGGGAGCTTTATGGATTTGATAGAAATGTGGGTTTCTCGGGATTCCATTCCCGTGATGTCCTCGTAAGAGGTTGTGCTTATGGTAATTGATAGAAAGATCTTAGTGTTTTCCTTTATTTTCGTGTTGTTTCTATCTTTGTTGTTTTTCTCTCGTATCATTTGTTTTTGTGTTGTTTTCATTTTTGTAGTTTTCATCTCGTATTAGCTCCTAAGTAGCTCCCTCATCTGACTGATTTCTCCATAAAACTTTTACTAAAGCGACCTCTTTATTCCTTAACCTACGATAGAAGATCTACACAGCCTACCATAAAGAGCCTCAAATGGGGCCATCTAAATACTGGAGTGGTAGCTGTTATTGTGAGTAAACTCTATCAATGGCAAGTGATTATCCCAATTACCCTTGAAATTGATTACACAAGCTCTCAACATATACTCTAAAGTTTTAATAATCCTCTCTGCTTGACCATCTGTCTGCGGGTAAAATGCTATACTAAGATGAAATGGGGTGCCAAGATCCTTCTGAAATGCCTTCCAACTGGGTACCTCTATCTACAATAACGGTCGAAAGGACTCCATGCAATTTCACCAATACCCTAAGATAGAGTCTAGTATAATATCCAGCTGAATCTGAAGTATTAACCGGCAAGAAATGAGCTGACTCAGTATTTAATAACAACAACCCAAATAGAGTCATGTTGATAATGAGTACGAGGCAACCCTGTGATGAAGTTCATATTCACTACTTCTTACTTCCAGGTGGGGATGTTGAGTGCCTGAAGCATACCACTAGGCCTCTGGTGCTCAACCTTAACCTGTGGCAATTTGGACACTTAGCCACAAATTCCACAATATCTTTTTTCATGCCATTCCATCAATAGACTTCCCGCAAATCACAGTACATCTTAGTGGATCCTGGGTGAATAGAATATCGAGAATCGTGAGCCTCTGCTAACATCCAATGCCTCAAATCATCCACATTCTGAACACATAGTCTGCCATGATATCAAAGGACACCATCTCCTCTTTGGGAGAAAATCTCAATCTTCTGATCACTAACTGCCTCTTTCAACTTAAGTAAAATAGGTTCACTATCTTTCTTTTTCTTTAACTCTGTAACTAAGGATGATTCCAAACCATTTTTAACCCATACTCTACCTTCAGATGAATCAACCAATCGAACTCTCAACCTAGAAAGTTGTTGAACCTCATGAACTATATCCTTCTTTTCATCCTTAACATAGGCAACACTTTCCATAGATAATGGTCGGCCATAACATTGGCCTTACCTGGGTGATATAACACGCTCATATCATAGTCTTTTAATAATTCTAGCCACCTTCTCTGATGAAGATTTAGGTCTTTTGAGTGAATACATACTATAAACTCTTGTGATCAGTGAACTCATAAACATGAACCTCATAAAGTTAATGCCTCCAGATCTTTAAGGAAAAAGTAACTACTGCCAACTCAAGGCCATGAGTTCGGTAGTTCTTCTCATGAGGTTTGAGTTGTCTAAAGGCATATGCTAAAACCTTTCCCCATTGCATTAACATATAACCAAGAATAACTCTAGGAGCATCGGAATACACCACGAAACCATCTGAACCCTCTGGAAGAGTCAAAACTGGGTCCGAGGTGAGTCAATTTTTTAACTCTTGAAAACTCTTCTCGCAAGAATCAGACCACTAGAATTTGACCTTTTTCTGAGTTAGTCTAGAAATGGGAGAGGCAATAGTGGAAAATCATTCAAAAAACCATCTATAGTAACTGGCTAATTCTAAGAAACTCCTGATATCTAATGGAGAGATAGGTCTAGGTCTGTTCCTAGCTGCTTCGATTTTTGGTCAACTCTAATGCCTTTGCCAAAAATGATATGATCGAGGAATGTTACTGATTTCAACTAGAATTAAGATTTTCTAAACTTAGCGAATAACTGGTGATCTTTGAGAGTCTGTAAAACAATCCTTAAATGATCTGCATGCTCACCTTCACTACGAGAATAAATAAGAATGTCATCTATGAATACTATGATGAACATATACAAAATACTGTTTGAACACCCTATTCACCAAGTCCATAAAATCTATAGGAGAATTTGTTAGTCCAAAATACATAACTCAAAATTCAAAATGACCATATCGAGTTCTAAAAGCTGTCTTTGCAATGTCACATTCTTTGACTCTAAGATGATGATAGCCCGATCTGATGTCTATCTTCGAAAAACAATTTCCACCCTAAATTTGGTCGAACAAGTCACCAGTCCTAGGAATGGGACACTTATTCTTGATTATGACTTTGTTCAACTGACGATAGTCGATGAATATTCTGAGAGGACTATTTTTCTTGCGGATGAAGAGAACTGAAGCACCCTATGGAGAGACTCTAGGTCTGATGAAACCTTTATCTAAGAGATTTTTCGACTGTTTCTTCAATTTCTTAAGCTCGGCTGCAACAGTTCTATAAGGTGGAATTGAAATAGGCTATGTTTCTAGAAAGATATCTATTTCAAAGTCAATTTCCCTTTTGGGAGGAACTTCGAACAAATCCTTAGAAATACTTCTGATAAATCATTAACTACTAGAACTTACTCGAGAATTGGGGTTTCAAAACTTGAGTCCTTGGCTCAAACCAAATGATTGATGCACCCTTTAGAAATTATTTTCTTCACCTTAAGGAAGGAGACAAACCGACCTATAGGCACTAAGGTGCTACCTTTTTATTCTAGGACTGGCTCATTTGGGAACTGAAATTGCACAACTCTATTTATATAGTCGACTAAAGCATAGCAAGAATGGAGCCAATACATGCCAAGAATAATATCAAAGTCAGTCATCTCTAACTCTACATACTCTACTGAGGTATATTTTTAGGATACTGCAACTGAGTAGTTTCTATATACTCACTTGGCTATAATAGAACTACTAATTAGAGTAGAAACTGAGAAGGATTTTGCTAGGATTTATGGGCCGATGCTAAAATTTACTGCTACATTAGGAGTCATGAAAGAAAGTTTGGCTCCGGGGATCTAATAATGTATACATATAAAGGTCAAAGACTTGCAATGTACCAGTAACCATAGCAGGAGAACCCTCCTAATTCTGTCGAGTCTGAAAGGCATAAAGTCGATTCTGACACTGTCCACTAGTTGCACAAGAAGTGGAAACTTGCTAAGTCAGGCGACCTACTGGAACTGATAAGGAGTTAGTATGGCCTTGTTGACAATCATTTCTACCCCTCCACATACCCGTTAGGAAATCCCTTATCCAGTGGTCTATCTTTGCACACCCAAAATAAGTATCATTACCCGCCATGCACTCATCCTTGTGGTTTAACCACTATTCACTCTCTCCTGAGACTTAGAGCCTGGTGCTCTATCACGAGCATCTTGTTTGAACTTATACACTAGAGAACTAGCAGTAGATGGTGTTGGGACTGTAGATTTCTAGCATAATTGATAATGATTCCAACATCTAACCTTTGCTGAGAGAAATTAAAACTGCCGGTCTTGGCCCTCTTATTTTCCCTTTGCTTCTCCTTGATCTTCTCTTTCTCAATCTACTGAGCATGAACCTTTAATCTAGAAATTTTTATCTCCTTAAATAAACATAATCATTAACTACTTCCTCAGAAACACTAGATACAAGCTTGCTTATTTTGGCCCTAAAAGCAACCACCATATTCAGAGCATACCTCATCAGCTGAGTAAACTTGAGTGAATACTACCTAGCACTCATGTTTCCCTGTTTCAAGTTGATGAACCCTTGCACTTTGGATTCCCTCAACTCAAGTAGAAAGAACCTATTCAAAAAAGCAGTAGCAAACTCATCCCACTCTACAGGCCTTTTATTAACACCTCTATCCTCCGTTTACTTCTTAACCAAGGTGTGAGCCACCCCTTACAATTGGTAAGTAACTAAATCAACACTTTCACTCGAGGTGACACACTTGATCTCAGTCATCTTTTACACACTATCCAAATATTCCTGGGGATCATCCTCAGGATTGGATCTAAAAAAACATAGGGAGATTCATTCAAGTGAAGTTTTGGATCCTAGTTATTATCATATTTGCTGTTAGGTTGGATGAGGAAATAACTTTCTGGTTATTCTAAGCAGCCATAGATTGGTCCAATGCTGTGAAATCTGACCTGAATTCAACATGAGAGGCCTGCTCATTTAGAAGGTCTTTGAGAATAGGTGGTGGTGGTAGCTGGTCCCTATTTCTCCTTCCGGTAGCCCTTCTAAAAGGCATTTTTTGTAAATGGGTAGAGGGCAAGTTAGAAAAACAATTTTAATAGAGCTTACTCTCCATCACACGACATAAATATGGAAATAACTGAGATTTTCCTAAAATCGTTTGTAGCCTCTCGCCCATAAGTGTGGTGTGCTTTACACCCATGGACAAGAATCTACTTAACATAACTTTTAGATACCCTAGGATACTTTGAACCTCATTCTCTAATACCAAGTTTTTTGTGACCTGATACTTCCTCCTAGTTGTAACACGGTGCTTAGAGTCACAAGTGTCCCCAAGCTAACCCATGGCCTGGCATAAGTAATGAACACCAAAAGAAAGAAGCAAACACTGGGTGGAATCTAACTAAGCTAAATTGATGATGAACAGTAATAAAGTCAGTGTTAATATTATCTGAACTACTCAATGAAAATTGAAAAGCTAAACTTTTGTTTGATTGTTTGAAAGCCTCTAAATCATGGTAATTTGTTGGGACAATACCCCAATTATTCCTCAACAGATAAAGACTCACCAAGACTGCAGCTGAGTGACGTGTGGATATGCTAAGAGTGGTTTGGGTACTCAGAGTGCTAACCTATATTATGAGACAATATAGCATAAAGAAGTATGCGTTCAATAATTTACATATACTGAATATGCAAGATGGGAAGCTAACTAATATATATAAACTGAACATGAATGCATGAACATATAAACTGAATGCAAGACCAAGTATAAACATGTGTTGGATAAATTAAATAACTGAATATTGAACACTTGGTAGCAAACCTGGTCTGAACATAAACTAAAATAGAATTAAGGAGTGTGGGAGCTAACAATAACCAACATGCCCCAACCTGAGCTAACTGGGGTCCAACCTGTACCCCTAGTTGGAAGGGTGTCAGAACCTTGCTAAGGGTGCCAATACTAGCTAGCATTGATCTACTAAACTGATGTCACGAAGGACAAGGGTGTCATTCCTCTACTGATGGGGGATCCCTTATAACCTGTGGTAGCACTGTAGTTCTTGAACTTAGGGACTGCTACTAATGGTTTCATGCCTAACTAATGAGGGAGTCGTCATCCCTATGTTCACTCAGTACTAAGATTGCTCCTAACTAAATGACACTGAAGTATAAACTAAAGCATGGACTAATAACTGATATGCTTAAGTCATCGTATTTTGAAAATAACAATGCATGCATAGCTTGGAATGCTCAAGAACCTAAAAACTGATGTATCTTTAAACTCCTAGGTATCAAGTTTTCATAACCCACCAACACCGACCAATGCATTTAAACATGATAACAATTATGGAGCATTAAGAAGATTTCACAACTTAAGTCAACAAATGCAACAACTTGTCCTGATGGGGAAAATTTATTAAACACGAGGAATCACTATCTCGGGGAAAACATATATTCATTGTTTGATCACACACATAAACTGATGAGAGTAATAAGACTCATATTTGACCTGGAACCCAATTCAAGGGGAAGGAAATTTTTCTTGAAAATTTAAGAGTTCTTGGGACTCAATGGGTGGAAGGGACCCATTGATGAAATCCTACTAACATAAAGGTAAATTCCATGGACAATTCCTTGGAATTGAGCTTGAACTTGAGAAACCCTAGCTTACTTTAAAGAAGAAGAGAATCACATTCTTTTTGCTAAGTGTAATGATTTTGGGATTTATGAGGTGTTAAGGTAAGTTAATCCCTTAATAATGATGTTGGAGTGCCCAAATGACCTGGGTTTGGGGTTAAAAGGTATGGGAATATACCAAAATCCCTTTTTAAAATTGTGTAGAGATTTTCTATTCCAATCACAACGACTCACCCAATGACTCATTACGACTGGCTACGAGTCGTGGTTTGAGTCGTGACCTGAGATCCTGAGTTTTGAGGCTTTACTATTAAGGCAATGAATCCCCTTCTTAACAACTCCCTAGGTCAGATAACGAGTCGTTAATAGTAGTCATGGTCTGAGAGTTGCTTTTTTGGATTTCTTATTAGTGTGACAAGGGGTCCCTCCTAATGACTTGTTGTCACTAGTAACGAGTTGTAGAGTAGGGTCATTATCATTGGGCTGAAATCTGAGAGTCCTTAATGTTATGAAAATGACTCCGGGTCGGTACCTAAGTCATTATCATTGCAAGTTGACAAGCTCTTAGGAAAATTTTCATAACTTCTTGTCATATTGTCGGATTAAGTTGAAACTTATGGCATTTGAAAGTTAATTCAATAACCCACCTTGGGGTATGTCTAAAGCTGAAAATGTTGGTGTATTACAATTATGTATCTTGATCTATCCTAAATCCACCCATAGGCTATATGGGTCCATTTTCCCCTGCTGGAAGGGCCCTAGTGCCTGTTAGCCACACAAAATGAGTCAAAAATAGAGAAAAAGCTAAAGACACCAAGGATAAGGCCATCCTAAAATATATAAAAAGTATACATCAAGCATACGGTCATATAGACCCCCAATGTCAGTAAACGTGGTTCTCAGTGTTGATTCGTCCAAGACTTACACCTTCACGGTGAGCTACACAATTCTTTTTAAGGCCAAATTAAAACAGCTACACATAAACCAAACATTAACCTAGGAATCTTTCATTAATGCATTTACCAACTCAGTATCTTCATACCATTATACTCGCAAGCTAATATAATTATGCCAAACTAATTTATATAACCAAACTGACACCTATGTTCCATTTAAAATCAAATCTATGGACACCAAAGCCATTCCAAAACCATATTCATTCGTTGATTCTTTAATGCAATGCAATGTGTTCAAAATAAGTTACACCATGCAATTATCCATATTCAAAATCAAGATTATTAAATGGGCTGAGGTTAATGCAATTATTAATCCAAAATTCCATCAATTTAAGAAATCTATGTCCCCAATTCCATTCATTAAAATAATGCACCAATTTAGTCCCAAAGCCATCAATTAAAACATAAATAATCCATTCAAAACATAGGACAAGTAATTCAAGTGAAAACAACCAGCAACCCTCAACCCAATTTCAAACCCAACAATTAAAATTACATGGATAATGATTAAATATATGCCATAATGTAAAAATATAAGTTAGGAATAAACAACATGCCTGAAATAGGTTTCAGGTGAAGCTTTTCTATAGAATCTTCATTTTGAGTATTTTCAGAGTTTTTGCCCAAAATTAAAAAATTACAAAAAGATTTTCTCTTAGTTTTATTTTTTAGAGTCTAGTTCTCTTAGTTTTATTTGTTAGAGTCTAGTAGGTTCACACTTCACGCACCTCGTGGTTGTTCTTTTCGGTTTTTCAATGAGGGTGCCATTTTAACCTAGTATCCTTTTTCTTTTTAGGAGTATATTTTAAAAAAAATTTTGTTAGGAATAAGTAAGATATTCCTTTTAGTGCTAGGTATGATTGCATGATTCAAGTTTGTTGGATTGTAAGAGCATGTTGTTGATTGTGTTGAATGACTATTTTTGAGATGCCTTTCGACCAGAGTCTTATCCCCCATTCGATAGAGAAGAAAGGGCCTTTTCATTTTCTTCATCCTCGGGTAAACCACATATGGTCGGATGCAGACAAAGAGGCTATTCATATTTATGACTCTTATATGATGTTGGCTTAATATTTAATTCATATTATTTTTAGGTTAAAGTCTATAATGATCCTACTTGAGTTGAGCATGTGCCATGTGTGTGTAAAGTTTATTTATATTCCTTGTTGTATCTTGATGTCTATAACTTGCATAGTATATGTGCAAAGTGAAATAAAGAATATAGGTTTAGGAGATGATATACGTATTTCTTTGATAGGCTTGTTTACACCTTCTTTAATCTACCATTGTGTATGATCTTAATTAAACCTCATTGAGCCTTAGCCTATTTTCTTTAGTAGCCTCATATGTAGCCTATTCCCCTTCTTTGTTAACCTTGATTTGATCAAAAATCTCTTAAGCGTATTAGTTAGAAAAATTAATGAGGTTAAGAAGTGTGAAATTAAGAAGAAAAAAGGTGGAAATGAAGTCCCAAAAGAGTAGCTAGCGGTGTTAAAAAGTTTGTGTTGTGGGTGGGAATGATGAAATAAAAAAAATAAAATGGTTCCAAAATTAAATCTTATGTGGTGAGAATATACTCCCTCCTGAATATTATAAACTAGCTTAATGATATAGAGCAAATTAAAAGAGATGTATGAAGGTAGATAGGGAGAATTTAGTGATTTAGAGAAGGATCCTAATACATAATGTGATGTATT
Source organism: Capsicum annuum (assembly GCF_002878395.1). Lineage (NCBI taxonomy): Eukaryota > Viridiplantae > Streptophyta > Magnoliopsida > Solanales > Solanaceae > Capsicum > Capsicum annuum. The sequence goes on along the minus strand of NC_061119.1, from coordinate 62,156,821 downwards.
AAAGTTCTTAGGGAGATTAGTCATTATTACTAGCAAGAATAGTTCCGACCCATCCCTTACCCTATGTTACAACTCTTTAAGTCCTATTTGATCGTAAGCCTTAACATTCTGATATTAGTAGAGTACTAAACTAAGGGCAAGCTTATCACCTTGTGTAACTTGTGAAGTTTTTGTGAGAGTGACTGTAATTTGGTTTTTATACCCATTTATGTGATGAAGTGTATATCTTTGTAAGTGAAAACGGGTAACTCTCTTGGGATGAGGCATATGTTTAATAAGATCTAGGTAAATTATATAATCTCTTAGCGAGTAATATGCATGAGTTTGCCAACTTGGTGAGTCAATTCTTGAGGTTAGGATATTTCAGAGTAGTGCTCATGACCTTTCAATTGTATATAACATGCTTAGTGTAAAAATTGCTATTGTGTTGTCATTATAATGGTAGCTTAAGTGTCTTGCTTGTAGTAGTAGTGTTGAAGTCTTTTTATGATATGATTCTTGAAGTAAAGAGTTGTTAAAGGACGAACAAGACTTTAAGTGTAGGGTGATGATCTTAGGTGGATTTATACACCTAATTGTTGTTATCTATGCTTAAATATCTTAGTTTTGAGGAGTTCTCATGTGCATAAATAGTTAATCTTTATATAAATAAGCATCTAAGTGCTAAGTTATGTAATGTTTATGTTTAAGCTATCTGGAAACCAAAGTTGGAAATAAAATATTCAATTAGAGTTCAAACGAGATAACTAGTTTCTTAGCTTTAGCTATGTGCCATTCTAGTTTTTCTTGGTTGATTCTAGTGTGCTTAAGGGTCTAAGTCATGGTGTGTATTTGTATAGGATTCTTGGTGTGATTTTTAACATGATCTTGGAATGAATTACAAGCTTTGTTGGAAGAGTAAACACAACCACAAAGCAAGGACTTAAAGACCAAATGCAATAAGCAAAGCTTGACAAAATCTAGAAATGTGGACTCAATGGCGTGCCACGCTACCTACGCATCACTATAAGGAAATGACACACCCTTGGATGTATTATAAATTGACCAAAATAGTAGACCTCCATGATTTAAACATGCCATGGCCTCTTGGCCACGCAATATTGACATGGCACGTTGGCTAGTCAAAAATGGCCAGCTTGGTCCTAGTATAAATAGGACGCTTTAACTCTATTGTAAACACCTTGGAAGAAGTTGGGGGATTAACACATGCTGGAAAAGGATACCTTAGTTTATTCTTGGATTATTACATTGATTATATCATTTACATTTGTTGTATGTCCATGAGTTAGCTAAACACCTATTTCTAGGGTTAAGACCAAGAACATGATTGCTTATGCTTTGTAATTGAGTTATTTATTTTTATTATTATTGTTGGTTGTTAGTAAATCCTTGTATAACACCCTCAAAATTTCAATTATTTTATTTTTGGTCTTTCCTTGTCCGAAGTATCAATTTTTGGCTTAAATTGTGTTTAGGGTATATTAATGGGGTATCTCAAAATAGTTTTGGAATTTTTGGATAAGGTTTGGGATCATTTTCAAATCGCAAGGTAGTAAGACTCTGCGACTTTGCTATGTCAAGGGGAGAGCCCTCCACAATAGGTCTTGTGGTACGGAGAGGTGCCTCCATGATAAGCAGCGTATCATGACGTCTACTCTCTATGATGGCAGCTTGCCATGCTTCTTTGTAAAATTCATGCAGTCCTTATTTTATTTCACTTAGAGTGAGGGGATTTGGGGTCTTTTCACCTATGTACGACGCTTAAACATAATATAGCCTATTCTTTTCAGTTTTAAGAGATCAAAGTCCCCAGTTCTACTCTCAAACTCAAAACCCCAAGAAAACTTAAGGGTTTTATCGTACATTCATCTTTTGGGTCCCAAGCTTCGAATCACTTTCAAATTCTCGTGTATCTAAGGCATGGTACTCTTCCCTATCTATTATTTTGTAAAAACGTGTGTTTTAAATAGTTATTCATGAGGCTTTGATGTTGGTTTTAGGATATGATTAAGGGTTTTGAATGTTTGTTTTTGATCATTATTTTCCATGGTTGACATATGATTGTTCATGCTTTATTCATGGTTTTGAACTTATGGGTGCGTGGGTATGGCAAACAAACTAAGGGATTGTGATTCCCCTAAATTGTGAATATTAACCATTGAAGTGATAATGACTCAACCTTATATTGTGAAATTGGTTTTGAATATGAAAAGTATGCACATTGAACTACTCTTAAACTATTGCATAATATAAAAAGCTAATGAAGAATAATGATTTTTTATTGTTCCTTATAGGGTTGTGTAATTCCCCAAGCTAATGTATAATTGAACGTAGGGGGTTGTGAATTCCCACAAATGATGATAATCGGTTTGGTATTTTGATGTTACCTTGTAAGTGTAGTTGGTATAACGATACCAATAATGTATGCCTAAATGTGTAATATGGTTCAATAAATGATAATGTGTGATAAATATTTTAATGGGGCTTAAAAGAGGGTTGTATAGCTAGGTCGTGTAAGTGGAGGTCCCAAGGGACCAATACTGAAAAATATGTTTGCCAGTGTAAGGGTCTAAATAGCTCGGGGTTTGAATTCCCTTGCTTATGACCGGGTGGTTTGAGTCCCCCTTATTATATGATTGGGAGGTTTGAGTCCCCCATATTACATTACATGATCGGGTGCTTAAGTCAACTGTAGTATATGATTGGAAGGTTTGAGTTCCCCATGCTTATGTATAAGATTATTCTTCGGTTCGTATGACTACACAAAATGGGGCCCAACCAAGGGGTAAGAGTTGGGGCCTATATAGCCTATGGGTACTATTATATGATGGTTGAGCTACAAATCTAGGCTAAAATTTTAAAGTGCATATTAAGCCTTGTTCCCTATTCCAGCAAGTGATATATATATATATATATATATATATATGTATATATATATATATATGCATCGATTATGTGGGTTAGATTTGAATGATTTTGAACTATTGATCATGGCATTATGTTATCCCTTATTCTCGAGTTACATGCTAACGTTCAACCTGCTTTATATATATATATGCATTGATTATGTGGGTTGAATTTGAATGATTTTGAACAATTGTTCATGGCATTATGTTATCCTTTATTCCTGAGTTACATGCTACCTCTCAACCTGGTAACCATCTCTGTACGTTGTATCCCCACGCGATGTAGGCATTAAAAATACTTTTTCTTTTCCTGCGGAGTAACAGGTGATCATTGGTTAAGTTTGTGAGTCAGCTTGAAGTGGTGAGTTTCTATAGTTCGTAAGACCTTATTTTATGATTTGGTTTCATTATGTCATATACTTTTCTTTGGTTTATTCTTGGCTATAATCGGGGGCATGTCCCAATATAGATTGAATTTGGATCTGTCTAGAGGCTTGTGGATTACTGTGGATTGGGATTGTGTTGGATTCCTATTTTTATTTGAGCTATTTACTCATCTCACTTATTTTATTGGCTTGCTTCTATTGTTGTTATAATATATTATGTTCTAGTTGACTAGGAAAAGGGGGTGGTCTCCGGTCCTCTATGGATTTGGAATACCCATCACGACCAACACCTGGTTCGGGTCATGACAAGCTTAGTATCAAAGCCTAGATTCATGGTCAAATGGGTCTCCACAAAGCTGTGTCAAGTAGAGTTGCTTTTATGGGTGTGTAGCGCACCACACTTATAAGGGAGAGGCTACAAGGTATTTAGGAATGTTTCCCTTACTTGTATTTCATTTTTGGGCTATAGAGTCTAAGGTATTGAATTTTCTCTAATTCTCTTTGTTTGTATTTTATATCATACCTCTCCGAAGGTCTGATGCTCATGGAAACTCTTCAGTCCCATGCGAGGACAATATGGAAGGAACACATCCCACTTATGGAGTACAGGCCTGGTCTAGGGGTCTAAATCCTGATTACCCTCATGGAGTTTCATCGATTTCCTCTAGTCCTCCTCAGACTCCTCAAGATAATATGTCTAATGCTGAGTTCTATTAGTTGAGCAATATGCTTGCTCAGTTGGTGGCTTCTCAGTCTGAGTGTGTTACTTTTGTTGCTCCTGTTTCTGCGGCCATAAGGGTTGGCCAATTTATGAAGTTGAGTCCTTCGACCTTTATTAGTTCTAAGGTTGAGAAGAATCCTCAAGGGTTCATAGATAAAATTGAGAATATCTTCAAAGTGATCCATGCTTTTAACTCTAAAGGTGTTGAATTTTCCACATACTAGCTGAAGGATATGTGTATCAGTGGTATGAGAAGTGGGAGCAATCGAGAGAAAATGATGTTGAGCCAGCTATGTGGGTTGATTTCTCTAGTGCTTTTCTTGATCACTTGTTTCCTCAGGAGTTGAGGGAGCTAAAGGCTGAGGAATTTGTGAACTTAAGGCAGGGAAGAGTGGTAGTAAAAGAGTATGCCTTAAAGTTTCATTAGTTTTCTCGCTATGCTCCAGAGTTAGTGTCTTTTATATGGGCAATGATGAGGAAGTTTGCTTCTGGTCTATCTTAGGAGTTGGTGTTGGAATGGAAGGCTTCCTTGTTGAATAAGGACATAGATATTTCTAGATTTGTGGTATTGACATAGCAAGTTGAGGAGGAGAAGAAAAAGCAAATAGAGATAGGGAAAGGCAGAGTAAGAAGTTTTGGTATTTTAAATAGGGAAGAGGCCACTAGAATAGTGTTAGAGATAGCAGACAGTTGTCTAAGAAGAAGTGTGAAATTCTGGTTCCTACTCTATGACTAGTGCTCAATACCTGAAGCTGTTGGGTGATTGTCATTTTCAGAATGATAGTGGATTTAGGGCTCCAGTGCCCAGTCTCAAGCTAATGGGGCTTATTCGGCACCATTGTATCCTCCATTTTATTTTTGTGGATAGTTGTACTATGGTTTTTGTGATGAGTGGAGAAATAAGTGTTTTAAATGTGGTCAACTTGGTCACCTACAGCAATGTTGTCCTTCAAATGTTTCTTTTTGAGATAATAAGGTTCTTATTGCTACTTCTTCAGTTTCTGTACCAAAGGGTGATACTTCTACTTCTGGTATTAGCACTAGCTGAAATCGCCTATATTCTCTCGCTACCCGTCAGGACTCTAAGGCATCTCCTGATATCGTTATTTTTATGTTAAAACTCTGTTCTCATAATGTGTATTATCTTTTTGATCCTGGATCTACCCTTTTTCATGTGGCCCCTTACATGGGTATTCATTTTGGTTTTGGTCATGAGAGTATTCTCAACCTTTTTTTTGTTTTTTCATTTTATCTGGAAGAGTCTATAGGGGATGTGAGGTATCTATCTGTGGTAGGGGAACTGTGGTAAACTTGATAGAATTGGAATGTTAGATTTTGATGTTATGTTTGGGATGGATTAGTTTAACGTCCCGGGAGTCCACCCCAGACGCCAGACAGTGCTAGGAACCACAAGTGATCCCAAGCTAATCCATGAACTGGCATACTGTAAAGCAACTAAATTATAATACATTAAATAACAAGTTTTGTTGTGCGAAAACATAATCATGACATAATCTGAATAAGTACAATATCGATAAAGTTTACAATCTGATTAAAACTGAAGGAAGAAACTGAAATTTACATGACTGACACTGACTGACATCTATGAACCCTCTACTATACTGACTATAGATAACTGGTACATGCCTCTAACTACCACTAATCAATTCATTTAAAAGTAAATGAACTATACATGAACTAAAACTGTTTGGAGTTCTCGAAGTAGGAGAACTCATCACCTACTGGATGGAATCTGTAACTATATAATCGTGATATGCGGGCTACAAATAGTACCTACATTATGAAACAATGTATCCACACAAACGTATATATGGATCAATATTTTTGGAATGTACTGAGTATGCAGGGGTGAATGTAATAAGTAAAACTGATTTCATACGTAATCTTAAAACAAGCATGCTAAGTGTACGTAGACTCACCAATAAGCTAGAATAAACTGAAAGCTGAAAACATCTTAAAGCATGAGCGACAAACATACTTTGATAAGATGGTGAATCTCTACACTTAGTTTCTATAAAACTTTACTTTAATGATGTAAGTAGAACTCAAGATAAGATACGGTAAAACATAGATACTGTATGAATGCTAAGTCTGAAACTACATGATGGAGGCTAATGTAACTCGAGGATCTTAATATACAATCATACGAAGCATGAATGCATAAACACATAGAACCAAACAAAATCTGACTAAATGAATGACTAGTAACTGAGAATGCAAGATGAAGCATATAACTTGATTCTAAAATAGTCTGTAAATTTAAATACTAATAACTGAATAACTGGAACTGTATGCTATGGTCAAGCAACCCTAAAATTGAACTCTGAACTGAATACTGAATTGAGACTATAATTGAGACTGTGGAAGCTACCAATAACCAACATTCCCTAATGTACTTTCAGGGTCAAACATGTAACCCCAGCTGGAAGGGTGTTAGTACTATGCCACGTGTATAAACAATGTCTGCGTGGATCCACTAATCTAATGTCCTAAAGGACGAGGTGCCATGCCTATCTGATGGGGTACCCCTCAAATTACTACTCTAGATATGTAGTTCTAGAACCTAGGGACTGCTACTAACATCTCATGCCTACTGACGGGGGAGACACCATCCCTATGTTTACTCAGTGCTAAGCCTTACTCCTACCTGAAAGACACTGATTTCTGAACTAATGTAAATTGATTGCTTATGAAAACTAATTGAACTGTTAGTATTGATGGTTCATCTGAAACCATTCTAAAAGTACAGAAAACTAGACCAACAACAAAATTTTGGGTATTTAAACCTCCAGGACTCAATAGCAATAACAATAGGATCATAGTAAAACTTCAAAACCATAATGAGAAAGCATTATTCAAAGAAACCCATCACTTAGGCAATTTTATCAAACATATGGAGATGAAGACTTTAACATGGGGCAATTCATTAACACATGGGGATTATGAACTTGAACATGGGAATATCTTAAACATGGGGGCATTGCATGATTACATATCTAATTTCATGAATTGGGGGATTCACATGAAATTCGTTTGAAATAGGACATGTGTGTTTCATCAAAACATGTAAAGTTCATAGTTGAATGTAAGAATGTCTTAAACATGAGGGAACAATAGGGTTACATGGCAAAATTCATAACTTGTAGATTCATCTTGAAATTGATTGAACATAATATGAGAATTTCATCAAACATGTGGAAGTCATGAATTTAAAACATGGGAATATTGCTATTTACATCATGAATTTAGGATCTATCATGGAATTTACTTGAATAAAGCATGTGAAATTCAAATTCATAGCACGAGGGATTCAAAATCTTGCATGGAGTCATACATGGGCTGAATTGAACTAAAAACATCATGAGAACATGCAATTCAATCTTTCTTGAACATTTTAAATAACATAATAATTGAAAAATTCATTCTTTAATTGAAATAAAAGGGTTTTGGGCTCCATGGGTGAAAGCGGACCCATGGATGAACTCCCATATACCTTAAAAATTTAATCTTGAAGAAGAAACAAAATCTTAAAAACTTTCTTGAATTAGGAAACTTGAAATGTTGATTTTTCTTGAAGAGGATTTGATGGAGTTCTTGGTGTTCTTGAGGGGCCCGAGGATTTTCTTTGGAGAGAAAAGGATGAATAATGATGTAACTAATGGCTTTGGGCTTTATTTATCTGTTATGGATGAGTTAGAATGGAGGAAAGTACTTATTTGGCCTTAAAAATATGGAAACAGAAACTGAAAAATAGGTGCCGCATCGCATGCTAATCGCACGACCTCACTGCCTCTCTCACAAAAATTGCTATAACTTTTTACTTGGGTATCAGATTTAGGAGAAATTGGTATCGTTGGAAACATAATTCAATTATCTAAAATATGGTGTGTCTGGAGATGTAAAATTATCCATACATAAAAATTTATACACATTTAAAGTAGACCCTTGTAGAATCGAATACCAAATTTTGGACAAATCAAATGATCTTAGCTCAACTTTGTTCTAAGTCATTGCTATGAACATATTCACCTAGAAATCATATCAAACATGAGAATAAAGATCATGAAACTTATATTCACATGGGAATCATTTGGATTATAACTTATACACGTAGGAACAACGATTCAAAGACTAGCCCAAAAATATGGGGTGTTACAATTAGCTACACTCGTGCTATATGTCTCTTGATTGTTAGACCTAAAGAGTCAGTTTCAAATTCTTGAATGAACCTATGATTATGTGTAAAGGTATTTCCTTGGTTCCCAAGAAAAGGTTTATTTTGTATCTTAGAGCTCAGAAATTGATTTCCAAAGGGTGTTTGTATCATCTAGTTCGGAAGAAGGATTCAAACTTTGAAAGTCCTTCTGTAAAATTTGTCCCTATAGTAAATGAGTTTCGTGAAGTGTTTCCTGATGACCTTCCTGGTATTCCTCCCTACAGGGAAATAGACTTTAGGATTGATCTTGTTTCAGGCACTCATCCTATCTCTATCCCTCCTTATTGGCTGGCTCTGGCTAAGTTGAAAAAACTTAAGGAGCAGTTAAAAGATCATTTTGATAAGGGTTTTATATGCCCTAATGTGTACTCATGGGGTACCCTTATTCTTTTTGTGAGTAAAAAGGATGGGTCCCTTCAAATGTATATAAATTACCATCAGTTGAATAAGGTGACTGTGAAGAATAAGTATCCTCTTCCTAGGTTTGATGACCTATTTGACCAGCTTCAGGGTGCTAAGTGTTTTTCTAAAATTGATCTCCGATCGGGTTATCATCAGTTCAATATTAGGGAGGTAGATATCCCTAGGACTACTTTTTGTACCCGATCTGGTCATTAAGAGTTCTTATCATGTCTTTCGGGTTGACTAATGCCTCAACAACATTTATTGATCTTACGAATTGAGTATTTCATCAATTTTTGAATCCATTCCTATGTTTATTGAAGATATTCTAGTGTATTATAAGAGTGAGGGGGATCATGTCAATCACCTCCATATAGTTTTGTAGACTTTCAAGAATAAGTGGTTGTATGCTAAGTTCTATAAGTGTAAGTTCTGATTGAATGTTTTGACCTTTCTTGGACATGTCATTTCTAGTGAAAGGATCATGGTGGATCAATAGAAAGTTGCAGCAGTTAAGAAATGCCCACAACTCCAATTGATATTCTGTGCTTTTTGGGTTTAGCTAGTGTATCTCCCCGATACTAACTCTTGGACATCACATGGTGCTTAAAACTACAAGTGATCCCAAGCTAACCCATGTACTGGCATGATACTTGAGCAACTGGTTTAATATATATATATATATATATATATAAATTAAATTTGTTGAGCAGAAGAATAATCGTGAGATAAATTGTTTTAATATGATGTTGTGAAGGTTTACAACATAATAAATCTGAAGAAGAAACTTGAATTACATACAATACTCTGACTGACCATCTATGAAGCCTCTACTATACTAACTATCGATAGTCGGGATGTGACCCCCATCTATACCTAATTAATATGTAAGAATGATGAAAATAAAATATAGGAACTACAACTGACTTGAGTCCTCAAAATAAGAGAACCCATCACCTGCTGGCTAAATACTATGAACTGTCTGACCTTGATGTGAACTGCCTCTGGTACCTACTTCATGAAGGAATGTAGCACAAACGCATATATGTGGTTAGTACTTCTGGAATGTACTAAGTAAGAGGGGGTGAATGCATAAGTAGAACTAAATTGATGTAAAATCTTAAAACATGCATACTAAGTGTAAATAAACCCACCAAGAGATTGAAATAAACTAAAGGTTGAATATCATAAAACATGAATAACAAAAACAATCTGATAAGCTCTGTGAGTTCCTACACTTAGTTTCTGATAACTATATTTCTTGCGGGAGATTCTCATAATTGACATAAACCAAGTGAGCTGTCATAGAGTCCAACATCTTACCCACATTGTTAAGGGTTTTTCTATCCTTGCCATCAGAGTAGAACCTGATCTGGAGTGATTACTAAACTGAACCCATAATGGGAAAAGAGGGAACACTCTCTGGTGAGGCCTCTAAACCTATGGTGGCACGTAGTTTCTGTAGAATAGGATGCGCTGAACCTACATTCCCCTCTCGCTGCTAAATAATACTCCTAAATATATATATATATATATTATATGCTCATACTGATGTAATTCACCTTAAAATAAGCATTTGGGTTTATATATCTGAAAACCAATCATGTTTCTATTAATAAATCATACTCATGAATATCTATATGAATTTCATATCATGTCTAAGATCATAAGATCAAATTGAAATCTGAATCATACTATATGAATCTGAAATAGTAAATCTAAACTTCTTACAAACTAAGAGAATCATGATAAATTCATATGCTCTTATTAGTAAACTTACTAATTTATGTTGAAAATCATATATATTCACCATATCATGGAAATTCATATCAAAATACTAAATTCATCTCATAGTAACAATCATGGAAGTGAAAACATGAGAAAAGTTAAATTCTTGTGCTAACTGAACTTTAAATCTCAAGATAATGTCACAATCTCAAAAATATAGAAATTAGGTATGAATCCAAATTGAAGTCTCATAAATTTAATTGCAAAAACCAAAGATTTTGGGTACAAGGATAAAAGGTTATCGTTTCTCAAACCTCACATACCTGAGTTTCTTGATTTCTTAAAGGAAAACTTAAATTTGGATCCTTGGAAGTTGAACTTTTGGAAAAAACACTAATTCCTTTTGTCTTGAGGGTGGAGAGGACAATAAGCATTGAAAACTGAGAGACTCATGAATAAATAGGATTATAGGGTTATTTAAGTCATGGGGGTAGGGTTTGAGGCGAGGAAAAGACCAAAACACCCCTAAGGAAACTTTAAACAAAATGTAGGAATTTTTTGTTGATGACTTAGTTGATAGCTTATCAACTTAGTCGCCAACATCTAGTTGGGCTTGGATACTTTCGGGTTAAGGTTGATGACTTAGTTGATAGCTTGTCAACGGCTTATCATCTTAGTCATCACCTTCTCTAAATAATTTAGGGAATTTTCTGGTTAAGGTTGATGACTAGGCTTATAGCTCGTCACTTAGACAACTTATCACCTTAGTCAACTTATCACTCAATACGTCACCTTGTTGACAGATAGACACTCTGAATTAAAATAAGCATAACTTTCTACTTTGATATCAAATTAAGGTTAAATCAGATGTGTTGGAAAGAAAACTCGAAGATCGTTAATTTGATATATAGTAGGACACCTAAATCGTTATATTCTAGGATTTAAACTCTTTTAAAGTTTACCCTTGTAGGATCAGAAACTAAAACTCAATTGATACAAACGTTATCAACTCGACTTTGCTCTAAGTGCTTCCTATGACCATGATTCACATAAAAAACACCTTACACACAAGGTGAATGGTCATGACACTTAATTGTGGCTAGACATAATCACTTTGGGGCCTTTAAACATATGATGGATAGTTGGAAACTTATCTAGGAACTTGTGGGGTATTACAGCCGGGTATTATTAGAGGTTTGCAGAGAGCTTCTCATCTATTGCTTCCCCATTGACTAAGTTGACCCAGAAGAAGGTGAAATTTCTATAGTATGATGCTTATGAGGGTAGCCTTTAGAAGTTAAAGGATAAGATAACTTCTGCTCCAGTCTTGATACTACCCAAAGGCACTGGTGGGATTTTCATTTAATATGATTCATCCCATATGGGACTGGGTTGTGTTCTGGTACATCATGGAAAGATAGTCAATTATACTTCTAGGTATTTTAAAGTTCATAAGAAGAATTATTCATCTCTTGATTTGGAGTTATTTACGGTGGCTATTGCTTCGAAGATTTGGTGTCACTATTTGTATGGGGTCCATGTCAATATCTTTTTAGACCATAAGAGCCCGCAATATGTGTTCACCTAGAAAGAGTTGAATCTTAGGCAAAAAAGATGGTTTGAGTTGCTCAGGGACTATGATATGAGTCTTCATTATCATTCAGGTAAAGCTAACGTGGTTGCTGATCCTCTTAGTAGGTTATATATGGGAAGCTTATCTCATGTAGATGAGGAAAAATAAGTTCTAGTGAAAGATATTCACTGATTGGCTAATCTTAGGGTTTATCTTTTTGACTCTGAGGATGGAGGTGTGATGGAGCAATAAGTGGTGAAGCCATTTCTTGGTGCTGAGTTGAAGGAGAAAAAGGTGCTGGACACTATCTTGATGCAGAGTAAGGATGATATAAGTTAGTATATAGTTATGGCTTTTGAGATTGGTGGTGATGTTATCTTGAGGTATCAAGGTAGATTGTGTGTTCCTGATATTGATGGGCTACGAGAAAGGATCTTGGTTAAGGCTCATGAGTCGAGGTATACTGTCTATCCCAGATTAATGAAGATATATCATGATTTAAAGAAGATTTACTAGTGGAATAATATGAAAAAACATGCGGTAAGTTTTGTAGCTAGGTGCATGGTTTGTCAGTAAGTAAAGGTGGAGCACTTGAGTCCTGGGGGTATGTCTCAAGAGATTGAGTTGCCTGTGTGAAAGTGGGAGTTAATTTATATGGACTTCGTTAATAGTCTTCCACGGTCTCATAATCAGTTTGATTCGATTTGGGTCATCGTGGATAGGATGACTAAGTCTGCTCACTTCTTGCGAGTGAGGACTAGCTACTCTGGTGAGGACTATGCTAAGTTGTTCATTGAGGAGATACTTAAATTGCATGGTGCGCTTGTTTCTATTATTTCAAAAACAGGTACACAATTTTCATCTCACTTTTGGTGTTTGTTTCTGACTAGACTTGACCTAGGGCCTTTTCGTAATGGGTGTCCCATATCTAACTGGGATCGGAGACCACCCCCATTACCCAACCCAACCTCCACCCATCTTTCCTGAGTTGGCTGAATTTTGAGCATATAACAAGATAGCATAACTATCCAAGTTACAGACTCTAGGATAGGTCAATTACCACAACTGACCCAACAGAGTCCAACCGTATGAACCTAACTAATAGCCTAAATAAACCAAACTACAAACCATAGCCATTTGAGTTCCATAATAATTAGATATAATCCCAAAATAAAAGAGGATAGAAAAATGAGAAATTTAGTCCTTTGGTATCAACCCCAATATGAATGCCAATACCAAGCTTGACACTAATACCGATCCCACCCATAGTAACCCATAGTAGTTTCACAAAAGCCTCTAACTAAAAAAATATCAAAATTCGATTGGGACATGCCCCCAACCATAGCCAAAACCAATATCTATACATAAAGTGTAATACCTCAAAAAATTGAAACCAGTATTAGCGCCACGTTTCAAGCTTATGCGTAGTACATCATGGTTCTTTTATAGTTTTATGAGTAAGTTACATGTATATTAAGTAGTCAAATAACTCCCAGCTATCAGACGAATCAAAACATTCCTTACCGATTGAATTCTTGGGAAGGATATGCTATAGTCAACTTCGAATGAGCATATATCTCGTTATACTATGAATTTTTGAGCTTATGACCTACCAAAAGATAGGTAATTAAATTGGATTTCCAGCGATACCTATTTAGCCTAAATTTGATATCAGATCAAGGATTTATGTCCATTTTAATCCGGCATGTCAGACTGGGAAACTGAGTGACGACATTCATGATAAGTTGTCACACCCGTGACGGCTTATCACCAATGTCGTCAGCCCTGGGCAGATTTTCACCCCCAGTGACGACATTTTGTGACAAGCCGTAACGCCCGTGATGTCCTATCACCAATGTCATCAACCTTAACTAGAAAACCAAGATTTCACCTTTTTATGACGATAATTCATGACGGCCTATCACCAGTATGATGGCTTGTCATGAATGTCGTCAGCTATTTTTTTCCAGCAATTGAGGGACGTTTTTGAAAGGGTATTTTGGTATTTTCCTTCACTTCCCATATCTTATAAACCTCAAGGAGCGTATTATCTTTCATTATCTTTAGTTAAAAATCTCAAAAAGCTCTCTCATACACTCTCAACCACAAGATTAGGGTTTTCTCTCAAGATCATCTCCTCAAGAACAAGAACATTATCTCCCAAAGGGGTTAAACTCTAGTCAAGAAAAATCAAGCACAACCCGAAGGATTTCTTCAAAAACCTTCAAGAAACATTAGATCTCTTTCAAGATCAAGCTTTAAGGTTTGCGTAGTGTTCATCGATGGATCCCTTTCATCCATGGAGCTCAAGAATTATGTTTTAAATTATAAATTGTGATTTTCTTGTTGTGTTACGACTATATTCATGTTGATGATTGTTGTTTGGATTCAAGGTTGTATCTTGATGTATTTTTCATGAAGCATGTGAGTAGGTTAGTTGAAACCCATAAATTTTGGATGGATTAAGATTTGTCAAATTGATAAGTACACCTATGCCCAAAGTTGTGCATGTAAGGTGTTTGATAAAATACCAAGAATGATAGAATCCATATTTTTATGACTTAATAGTGCTTAAATGACAAGCCCATGTTCTATTCTTTATGATTCCACATGAACTCCACGTTATTGTTGTGTTATGGAATGAGCATGATATTGAAGCAATGCGACTATATACATGTTGTGCGTATCCCCTTCCATGTATAAGATGTTGAGAACCAAGTGTAGTATGAAATCCCCTACTTATGATATTGTGAATTGTGGACTCTATTCTTATGATCAAGTCAGTCATGTTTATCAGTTTCCTTCCATCGAGTCTTGGGGGTTCTTGTACCCGAAATAATATAGCTGTGTGCCTAGTGCCATGTCATGTTATCATGATACTCTCAATCAAGCCACGGAATATAGGATTCAGTTAGTCATGTGACTCAGGAAAACTCAGAAATCTCAGCAGTCTCAGTAGTTCAGTAACCTCAGTACTCAGTAATCTCAGTGATCTCAGTAACAACAGTATTCATAGCGATCTCAGTAATTTTAGTACTCTCAGTAAGTCCTCAGAACTCAGCACGTTCCTTCAGTCAAGGGAACTCAGTAAACTTAGTTTAGCTCCACTAAACAATACCACTAGTATCAGTTTAGTTAATCAGTATTAGTTTAGCTAATCAGTTCAATTCAGTTATTCAGTTTAGCTCAGTTATCCAGTTCAATTTCTTTCATATGGGAGTAGGATTCAGCACCGAGTGAGCCTAGGGATGGGGACTCAACCGCTAGAAAGTATGGAGATCCTTAGAAGCAATCCCTTCCAAAACTATGTAGCCAGCGTAGGTACGAGATATCACCCGTTAGATAGGACTGGCATACTCAGGGGTCACCCGTTAGCACATTTATATGTATAGGACTGATCCCAGGAGTCACCCGTCAGATTAGGACTGACTTTACAATAGTTGTCTTTACTGGTGGCACGGTACTGACACCCTTCCAGTCAGGGAAGAGATTGGACCCCAGTCAGCTTAGCATGGGGCATATGGGTTAGATGAATACATCCCACAGTTTCAGTTACAGATTCAGGACTGTCAGATATAGTCAACTTAACTCAGTAGTACAGATTCAGTACTGTTGGAGACAGTCAATACTTATCATTGTAAATAAACTTCAAGATCACCCATTAGACAGGACTGATCTTAACGATAGTTAATCAGTATCAAAATCATCAGATTTAAAGATCACCCGCTAGATAGGACTGTTCTCAAATTCAGTTACTCTATATAGAACGAAACTCAGATAGTTCCATTAGAAATCAGACTGTTAAATATAGTTGCTCAATATCAGTTACATCGGTTTTGTCGATCATCATAGTTACATCAGTTATGTCAGTTGTCATAGCTTATGTTATCAGTATTTAGTTTCAGGACTATTAGACACAGTCAATCAGACCAGTTCTTTATAATTTGAAATATCAAAAATAGTCATTTATCTATTCAGTATCTCAGTATCAGTGTCGTCAGTATTCAGACTCAATAGCCAGTATCACCACGAGTTCAGTTATAGTTGCTTATGCATGTATGTATTCTCACATTCATATTAGTCAGCATTATTTATGCATATAACCCTTTGTATTTAGCCTACCTCACTCGTATATTCAGTACATTCAGACGTACTGATGCATTTGTGCTATGGTACTTTCTCTTATGTTACACCATAGGTTCAGAGGCACGTGTTCCAGATCAACAGTAGCATTCAAGTCGCAGAGTTGCAGTGAGTCCTCATCCATTTGAGGACAATATTATTTTATTTCATTTATTATTTTAGTTCAGTTTTGCTAGACGGAGTTAGTTGAAGACATGTCCCTTCAACTCCTTACTCAGACAGTAGTTAGAGGCTTTCAGATTTAGTTCAGATTTGATTCAGACTTCAGTTGTTTTTGGGTATTTTCCACCCATATGGATATTACGTTTGTCGGATATTTTATTTTGTTGAACCTTATGGCCTATTGTTCATGTTTTTCTACATTATTAGGTCATATATTGTAGTGTACAGGTACAGATATCAGTCATGAGTTAGCTTGTAGTCCTTCAGGGTCATAAGCACCGTATAGCATTCCGATTCAGAAAATTAGGGTGTTACGTAAACCAAATTATGAAATAACATCCATAAAATGGAGCCTTCCAGAAAGATAAAAGCTCACCACTTCAATCCAATAGCTGATCCAGAATGTCCGAAATCTATGTAGGAGAAGTAGAATGGTCAGTTCCTGCATCGCGTGGGGATATAACCTCCCTATGATGGATTAGCAGGTGTACGCTATCATGAACTTAGGATAAGGATAAAATAATACCAACCAGTAAAACCAAGTAAACCAACCATATTCATACAAACCATACATATATATATAACCATGCCAGGAAAAGGAACCGGGCTTAGCATGCATTTAAAACCATTAACCTGGGTATGTGTAGCTTAACCATCCTTAACCACCCATGTATGTATCCACACGAACCAGAGATACCATATGAGTAAGGGATTCCCAAGTACCCTCACCCTCCATGATACATATGTATAGTGTAAATAATATAAAATCATAATTAAAACATGGAAAAACCATAACCAAGCATTTATAACCAAAACCCCCAAATTATATTTGAAAACCAAAACCATACAATAATCAAACCATGAAAACGTTGTATAAAACCATGCCTTTAGTTGGAAATAACAATAAGGGAAGAGAATATGCCTTAAACCAAGAAGATGATGGAGAAAAATCACCAGAACAAGCCCCAAATTAATCCTTAAGATGAAATCCTATCTTTTCTTTACCCAAAAGACTTAGAGGGAATTGTAGAGTATTTAAGAGAAGTTTCTAAGTGTTAATGAATAGAATAATAGGGAAAATAACCTCTCAATAGGAATAAAAGTCATGGAGACTTAGGGCTCATTTGTTTGTACTTAATGGAGGTCTGAATTTGAATGGTTCAGACTTTAGACCATTAAGTGCATTTGTTTTTTTCAAGATTTTAGCTCTTAATAGATTTGAATAGCTCTTAATCATTCAGATATAGAATCAAGTATTAATAGGTCTTAATCATTCAGATCTAGAATCAAGTCTTAATAGGTCTGAAAAGATATTTTGGTGTTAGATAATATTCACTGCCACTCTTTTCATAATCATCAATCACCACCACTAACCACCTCTGCCACCACTACCATTATCAATCACCACCCACCACCATCGACAACAAATTTTGCTACCAACCACTATTGTCAATTGCTACCATACCTACTACCTCTATTATTCTAATTATAATTATATTCATCACCACTACCACCATTAACAGAACTACCATCATCAACCACTACCGGTCAATCCCTACTATCGACCAACTCATCTATCACAACTATCACCACCACTAACTACCACTAATACATCATAACCTCCATATATTCTTCGACCGCCACCATCATTGTCACTAGTAACGCCACCTCTACTAGCACATCAACCACTACCATCGCTACAATTTACCTCTACTAACAATTATCTCCAATATCACAACTAACAACATCTCCGACTAGAACCAATACTTCGTCAACCATCATGCATTCATTTTTCATCCATCACAATCAACACCTCTAACTACTACCATCAAGCAATGTTACATCACAACCACAACCACCACTATCAACCACCACCATTATAATAGTCACTATAATACTAACCATCACAACTATCACCACCAACATTACTGATTCCTAACACCAATCGTTGTCACCACAACCACCATAATAAACTATCTCCACAATCACTAACAAACATAAATATATTTTTTCAATCAAATAATAATTTTGTTGTTTTAAATTATATATTTTTCTAATATATAATTAGTTTTACATTTGAATTGTATTTTTTATTTTATTATATATACAAATAACTTTTTTTACACATTCAGATGTTGAAAAACAAACAGTATTAATCATTCAGTTTTCAGATCTAAAGACAACATCTTAATCATTCAGATGTGCATTCAAATTCAGACATCTGAATCTTTAAAAAAACAAATGCAACCTTATAAGGTTAAGTGGGAAAATGTCCAGATTGCTTTCACTTAAACTCCAACAAATCTCGTCAGGTGGGTACGAATATCCATACCATTCGTACCCTCCAATACGAGTGGTACCCACCACTCGTACCCAATACTATCTCCCTTGGACCCAACACTATCCAAGGTACGACTCATCCCAAACCATGTCGTATCCAAGTATACGACTAGTACCTATGATTCTTAACCCTGGCAGAATAGAATCCCAAGAAGATTGAACACTAACTACCATACGAGTCTATGGTATGACTCATACCCTAGGTTATGGCTCCTGGTGAGCCACTCGTACTCAGATCCTACTTAAGTTACCAAACCTAAAATTAACTAAAGTAACCAAACAACCCATATCCACAAATACAACTCATACCACCCAAGTCAAATCCATTCTAGAAGCTAAATCCAACCTACCAACCAACACTGGTCAGCGTATGACTAACCCATACCACTCATATCCCAGTGCACGAGTCATTTCCCCTAGTCATATCCTATCAAGAGGACAGAAATCAAGGAAATTTTCTAAGGTCCAGAAACCCAGTGTATTTCAGTCTCTCCCACTAGGAATATTTATCCTCGAATGACGAACAAGGTAGGGTAACCAAAAGCATGATAAATTTGTGTTATCAAATATCAATCCAACCTTTAACCAAGTTAGAAAACAAAGATGCAAAGATATTAATCTTTCCTTTAACAAACTCAGAAAATAAAAATGTGTTCAAGAACACATACCTTCCGCACGAATCCAGATAACAGAAAACAGATGTGGATACTTAGACTTTATGTCCTACTCCGCTTCCTATGTAGCCTATTCTACCTTGTGGTTTTTCCATAGAACCTTAACCAAGGACACATCCTTGGTCTACAATCGATGAACTTACTGATCCAGTAAGTAAATTGAGACCTCTTTATAAGACAGAGAATCCGAGATACCTAAGCCCTCTAAAGGAACCACCGAAGAAGATTCACCAAGACACTTTCTCAACATGGAGACATGACATACCAGATGAATGGAGCTCAAACTAGAAGGCAACTCTAATTTATAAGCAAATTACCCACCTTTCGTAAAATCTCATAAGGACCAATAAATCATGGATTGAGCTTTCCCTTCTTACCAAACCAAATTACTCCCTTCATAGGAGATACCTTTAGGAACACCTTATCCTCAATATCAAAGTCTAAGTCTCTATACATTACATTCGTATAGGATATTTGGTAACTTTGGGTAACCTTACGCCTATCTCAAATCACCTTCACTTTTTCCGTAGCTTGATAAACCAAATCCGGACCAAACATATCCACCTCACCAAGATCAAACCAACCAATAGGAGATCTACACCTCCTACCACATAGTGCCTCAAAAGGAGCCATACCAATACTACAATGATAGCTATATTTGTAAGCAGACTCTACCAAAGGTAGATGCTCAACCCAATTGTCACCATAATTAATCACACATGGCCGAAGCATATCCTCCAATGTCTAAATAGTCCTTTTCACTTGCCAATGTGTCTGAGGATAAAAAGCAGTACTCAAACTCACCTTAGTACCTAATCTCTTCTAAAAAGACCGCTAAAAATGAGATGAAAACTATGTACCACGATCAGAGCTAATCAAAATAGGTACCCCATACAGCTTCACAATCTCTTGAAAATACAACTTCACGTAATCCTCAACCGAAAAAATAGTCCTCACTGGGAAAAAGTGAACAGACTTCGTTATCCTATCTACAATGACCCAAATTAAATTAAATTATTTCCGCGACCAAGAAAGATCGGTAACGAAATCCATATTGATCACCTCCTATTTCCACTTGGGAAAATCAATTTCTTTATACAACCCTCCAGGCCTCGTGTGCTTTGCCCTTAACTTGTTGACACACCATGCATTTGGCTACAAAATCAGCCACATCTCTCTTTGTACCATTCCACAAATATATTTCTTTAAGATCATGATACATCTTCATAGAATCAGGATAAACAAAATAGCATAATTCATGCACCTCAGCCAATATCCTTTGTTGTAACCTATCAACTTTAGGAACATACAACCTCCCTTGGTACCGTAAAGTAATATAACCATTGATCTCAAATACCATTACCTTTTGGCCACCTACATCACTTTTGATTTTCATCAAGATAGGATCTAACACTTTTTTCTCCTTAATCTCTGCACCTAGAGATGATCTAACCACTTTCTGTACCAACACACACCCATCCTCGGAGTCCAAGAGACAAACTCCAAGATTAGCCAATGGTGAATATCCTTCACCAATTCCCTCTTCTCCTTATCCACATGAGCTAAACTCCCCATGGATAACCTACTAAGAGAATCAACAACAACATTAGCCTTACCTAGATGATATTGAAGACTCATATCATAGTCCTTGAGAAGTTTCAACCATCTTCTCTGCATGAGATTTACCTACTTCTGAGTGAACATATACTGTAGACTCTTATGATCAGAAAAGATATCTACGTGCACTCCATACAAATAATGCCGCCATTTTTTCAAAGAAAAACCACTGCCAATAGCTCCAAATCAAAAGTAGGATAATTCCTCTCATGCACCTTCAACTACCAGGAAGCATAGGCAATTACCTTCCCATAATGCATCAAAACACAACCAAGTCCCACCCTAGATGCATCACAATAATCCATAAACCCCTTATTACCTTTAGGCAATATCAAAACTAGAGCTGAAGTTATCTTATTCTTAAGCTTCTCAAAACTCCCTTCACATGCTTCCGACCAAGAAAATTTTACCTTATTCTGAGTTTACTTAGTCAAAGGAGTAGCTATCAAAGAAAAGCTTTCATCAAACCTCCTATAATACCCACCAAACCCACGAAGCTCCGAATATCAGTTAGATTCATGGGTTTTGGCCACCTTTTACCACAACCACCTTTTAAGGATCCATCCTAATCCCCTCACTAGAAATTATATGACCCAAAAAAGTTATGGCATATAACTGCTATTTTTTCAAGGTGTGCAACACTAAACGGAGGTGATTGGCATGATCCACCTCATCTTTAGAATACACCAAGATGTCATCAATGAGCACAAGGTCAAAAAGCTTCCAGAACTTCCTAAAAACCCTATTCATTAAATCTATAAATGCCGCCAGGGCATTAGTCAAGCCAAATGACATAACCAAGAATTCAAAGTTCCTATACCGAGTACGAAAAGTTGTCTTAGGAATATCCTCTCCCTAATCTTAAGCTGATGATACCTAGATCGTAGGTCTATCATATAAAAGAACTTGTCACCTTGCAACTGATCAAACAAGTCATCTATCATTGGAAGAGGATATTTGTTCTTGACCATTACCTTATTCAATAGTTGATAGTCAATGCACATCCGAAGGGAACCATTCTTCTTGTTCATGAACAACTTCAGTGCACCCCACAGGGATACACTAGGATGAATAAACCCCTTATCTAGAAAATCTTTAAGTTGATCCTCGAATTTCTTGAACTCAGTCAGAGCCATTCTATAAGGAGGAATAAATATTTGACGAGTATCCGAAACCAAATCAATACCAAACTCAATTTCCCTATCCAAAGAAACACCAGAAAGATCATCCAAAAAATATCAGGAAACTCATTTACTACCAAAATCAAGTGAAGAGAAGGAACTTCCGAGTTAGAATCTTTAACCCGGACCAAGTGATAAAGACACCCTTTAGAGATTAATCTCCTTGCTCTAAGATAAGAAATAGAGCTCCCCCAGGAGCTAGGGAACCATGTACCACTCTATAATCGATTCACCAGGAAACCTAAAAACAACTTTATGAGTTCGACAATCTAAGGACTCGCAATAAGAGTGTAACCAATCCATCCCCAAAATAACATCAAAATCCACCATATTTAGTTTAAACATATCTACCAAGGTCTACTTTCTACCAACAGATACCACACCTCCCTAGAGACTCTTTTAGCAATAACTCAGTTACCTATCAGTGTAGAAATAGAAAATAAATCTGAAACAACCTCAGGATAAAAACCAAAACATACAACCACATATGGGGTCACATAGAAAAGAGTGGACCTCAGATCAAATAGACAATACATGTCATGAGAAAAGAGTTGTAAGTACCAGTAATGACATCAGGTAATGCCTCAGATTCCTACTGAGATGTAAGAGCATACAACTTATTTTGGCTAGTGCTAGTACCAAAAATAGGAGTAGACACAGAAGCAACACCACTATTTGCAGGAGCAGAAGATAAAGCAACCAGAGTCTTGACCGCTCTCAAAGCACCCTTACCAACTAGACAGTTTATGAGCATATGGTCTAGCTGACCACATTTAAAATATTTGTCTCCCCTTTCATCACAAAAGCCTCAATGAAGATGACCACAGAACCGGCAAGGAGGACACGAAGAAGCCGACTGTGTCTCACTCGCCTAAGATTAGGCACTTTATGCTTGGAAATTATCACCACCTTGTTGATGCCTGTCACTCGACTACTTTGGGTAAGGTGCTCTAGCAGTAGAGAAGGAACCAGAACTCCTCCACTTCTTTTTTAGCCATTTTCTACCATCCTGACCACCCTGCTTAGAGAACCAGCTCCTCTTACCCTGTCTTTCCCCAAACTCTACTTATTTCCTCTTTTTATCCTCCACCTACTGAATGTGAACAACCAACCTCAAAATATCTATAAACTTAATCAACAAAGAAGTCTTGCCTTCAAGGATCAAATCTTGAGATAACCCAAAAGTGAACTTTCTCATTCTCACCCTCATATCAGCCACCAATTCCAGAGCATACCTTGATAGTTGCTGAAATTTCAAGGCGTATTCCTTGATAGACATTTTCCCTACTTAAGATTCATAAACTCCTCCATCTTTGCTTTCCTCAGCTCCTGAGAAAAGAAGAAATCTAAGAAGGAATTAGAAAAGGCCTCCCACAAAGACAACTCCTCAACATCATCCCTATCCTCATCCCACTCCTTGTACCATTGGTACGTAATATCTTTAAGATAATAAGCTGCAAAATTCTCCACTTCCATGTTAGTATCCTGCATCAATCTAAATATCTTCTACATTTTATCCAAGAAACCCTGAGGATCCTCCTGTACCTTTATAGCAATAAAAGTAGAGGATTCATCTTTATGAACTGGCCAACCCTTGTGGTCTCAACAGATAGAACACCAGATGTATCTCGTTCAGCCCCAGCAGCAACTAACTAAGCAATAGTATGAATCGACTGACAAAATTATGCATTAGTCACCTAACCTTGAGGAGGACTAGTAGCAACCAGAGAAACTCTAGAAAACTAAGAATGAGACCCTGAGATTGAGTGCAAACTCTAGGTGTGGGGGTACTCCATCAACATTGTCCCCAGATATGACAAAAGGATTTCCTTGTGTTCCAAATCATCAAGGCATGATATAAAAAGCAAACAAACAAGGATTAGAGGAAATTCTAGGACTTGGCTCCAAGCTTGAAAATAAAATACCAAGAAAGTGAAAAATTCCTATGTATTCTCTCTCTTATGAGTGTGGTACGCTACATACCCCTAAGAGAGACTCTTTTAAAAATAGCTTTGTAGACTCCCAATTAAACTTGAACCTAAAGTTCTGATACTAACTTGACATGAACCAACCCAAGGCCTTGTCGTAATAGGTGTCCCAAGTCCAATCAGGATTGAAGACCACCCCCGTTACCCAACCCAACCTCTACCCATCTTTCCTGAGTTGGCTAAATTTTAAGCATATAATAAGATAGAGTAACTATCCAAATTACAAGTCTGGGATAGATTTATTACCAAGACTGACCTAAGCGAGTCCAACCGTCCAAACCTAAAAATAGCGAAACAAAACCACAAACCATAACCATATGAGTTCTATAATAATTAGATATAATCTTAAAATAAAAGAGGATAGAATAGTGAGAAATTTAGTCTTTCGATATCAGCCCCAATACTAATGCCAATACCAAGGCTAACACCAATATCAATCTGCTCATACCAACCTATAGTAGTTCCATACAAACCTCTAACCAAAAGAATACCAAAATCTACTTAGGACATGCCCCTAATCATAGACAAAACCAATATCCATACTTAAACTAAAGTATGAAACAAAATCCATGAAATAAAGCTTTCTATAAAGATGAAAGATCACCACTTCAATCTAATAGCTGATCCTAAATGTCCGATAGCTAAGAAAGAGGAGTAGAATGGTCAGTTCCTACATCGGTTAGGGATACAACGACCCAAAAATGGGTTAGCGGGTGACACTATCATGAACTCAGTATAAGGATAAAAAATGCCAACCAGTAAAACCAAGTAAACCAACCATATTCATACAAACCAGATATATATATATATATGTATATATAACCATTCCAGAAAGGGAACCATTTTTAGCATTCATTTCAAACCATTAACCTGGGTATGTGTAGCTTAACCATCCTTAACCACCTACGGGCTATATAGGTCTAGTGTAACCCCCTAAACGGGCCCTGATACGCATATCTGCATGAACCAGATATACCATAAGAGTAAGGAATTCCCAAGTACCCCCATCCTCTATAATATATATATACAATATTCTTAGAGGATTCCTGCGTACCTTATAGTATCATAAAAGGGTCGCCATATCCTACCCTTCATGTTGGCAAACATGAGTTTCCAGTGTTCGTTCATTGAACTCCCACCTTCATGGTTAGATAACACACCCCTCCCCTATTGCCAATTAAAACCATTTCTAACTAACAAAACTATTATTATTAATTGAGGATATGCATAGTGGTATCGTTATACCAACTATAACTTAAAAGTATTATCCTTAGCCAAATCTTTTTAAGATCAAGGGAGTCCCATGTACCCATAACTCGGGGGATTCCCATGTATCCCACAAGTGTTCTGTTATTATGTTAGCTTGGGGGATTCTATTGTACCCCATAAGAATGATTGTTAAACAAAAACCATGACTACCAAACCATTTAACCATTTAGGGTTCCATTACCTAGTTTAAACCATGCATAGGTTCCATTAAAATCTAACAATGTAGTGAATACATTCTCATAGTTATTTTATCAAACATATTGGGGGCATAGTATTTCCAAAACCAAAGCCAATTACCAAATAATAATTACTATGCAACAAATTATCCAAAACCACTATTAAATCATATAAAATTATAATTAAAACATAGGAAAGCCATAACTAAACATTTATAACCAAAACCCCCAAATTATATTTGAAATCCCAAAACCATACAATAATCAAACCATGATAAAATTATATAAAACTATGCCTTTAGCTGGAACTAACAATGAGGAAAGAGAACATGCCTTAAACCAAGAAGATGATGGAGATAAATCACCAACATAAGCCCCAAATTAATCCTTAAGATGAAACCCTAGCCTTTCTTTATCCAAAATCCTTAGAGAGAATTGTAGAGTGTTTAAGAGAAGTTTCTAAGGGTTAATGAATGGAATAATAGGGCAAAAAACCTCCCAATAGGAGTATAAGTCGTGGGGAGTTATTAGGTTAAGTGGGGAAATATCAAGATTACCCTCACTTAAACTCCCAAAAATCCCATCAGGTGGGTACGACTATCCATACTTATTGTACACTCCAATACGAGTGGTACCAACCACTTGTACCTAAGGCCATCTCCCTTGGACCTAATACTGGCCAAGGTACAACTCACCCCAAACCATGTCATATCCAAGTATATGACTAGTACCTATGATCTATACCCCTGGCAGAATTAAACCTCATGAGGATTAAATACTGACCACATTATAAGTCCATAGTATGACTCGTACCCTGTCTTATGGCTCTTAGTGAGCCACTCTTACTTAGATCCAACTAAAGTTACCAAACCTAAACTTAATTGAAGTAACTAAACAATCCATATCCATCGATACAACTCGTACCACCCAAGTTGTACCCATTTAAAAAACCAATTCCAACCCACCAACCAACACTGGTCAGCATACGACTAACCCATGGCACTAGTATCCTTGTGTATGAGTAATTTCCCCTGGTTGTATCCTATCTAGAGGCCAAAAATCAAGAAAATTTTTTTAGGTCCAGAAACTCAGGGCGTTTTAGTTTCAGAGAGGTTTAGGGACTAAGGTGAACCTTAGAACTGCCTTTCACCCTCAGATGGATGGAAAATTAAAGAGAACTATTCATACTTTGAAAGATATGCTATGGTATTGTATGATTTACTTTTGTGGTAATTAGGTTGATTATTTTCCTCTTATTGAGTTTACATATAATAACAGCTATCACTTTAGCATTCAGATGGCTCTATGTGAGACTTTGCATGGTAGGATATGTCATTCTCCTATTCAGTGGTTTGAAGTTGGTGAGGCTAGGCTGGTTTTCCCCAATCGGTTTTACCAATCTATGGAGAAGGTGAAGGTAATTAGGGATAGGTTCAAGACCGCCCAAAGTCGCCAAAAGTCCCTTTTAAGTGGATATGAGGCAAATAGAGTTGGAGTTAGATGTTTTTGATTGGGTATTGTTGAAGGTATATCCCAAGAAGAGAGTGATATGGTTTGGAAAAAAGGGGAAGCTCAGCCCCCATTATGTTGGCCCTTATTTGATTTTGAAGAGAGTGGGGAATGTTGCCTATGAGTTGGAATTTCTGGTAAGTTTAGGTTCTATTCACCTTGTGTTTCATGTGTCTATGTTGAAGAAATGTATGGGTGATCCTTCTTTGGTGGTTCCTATTGAGAATGTTGGTATTTTATATTCCTTATTATACGAGGAGGTCCCAGTGATTATGGATACAATAGTTCATAGATTTAGGACTAAAGATATAGCTTTAATAAAAGTCCTTTGGAGAAACCAAAAGGTGGAAGAATATACTTTGTAAGTTGAAGAGGATATGAAGGATAAGTACCCATTCTTGTTCCACATGTCAAACGAAGGTGCTTAAGGTATGAGTTTTGTTTTTACCTAGTTACTTTATGGGTTTTCCATTTTCTTCTGGTATATTCTAGCTATTTCTCATGCTATAAGTCTCCTAGCTCATTATTCAGGGACAAATAATCCTAAGAGGGGATAATATAACACCCTTAAAATTTTGAGCATTTTATTTTTGGTCTTCCTGAGTTTGAAATATCAATTTTTGGCTTAAACTGTGTTTAGTTATGTTAATGGGGTATCACGGAAGAGTTTTAGAATATGTGGATAAGGTTCGGGGCCATTTTTAAATCCCAAGGCAGTAATCCTCTGTGATTTTTCCATATCACAGAGGGATCCCTCCACGATATGTTGCATGGCACGGAGGTAGGTGCCTCCGTGATAAGCAACATGTCACGGAGGATACTCTTTGTGATAGGAAGCATTCCACGATTTTGTGTAAAATCCGTGTTGTCCTTGTTTTATATCACTTGGGGTGAGGGGCTTTTTGGTGTTTTCACCTATATATGGACCTTAAAAGTAATATAGCCTATTCCTTTAAGTTTTAAGAGATAAAATTCCCTAATTCCACTCACAAACTCAAAACCCCAAGAAAGCTTAAGGATTTCATAGTACGTTCATGATGTGCTATAGAAATATAGAAGTTACGATGCTTAAACTTGGAGAATACCCATGTACTTAAGGCCATTTTGTTAGATTTGATGTGTGTTTGGAGTGTTTTACAGGAAATTAGGTTTCGGATGCTAAATTCTAGAAAAAGATAAAAAGTGATATCTTTGGCCACTTACTTAATCATTTTTAGGTATTCGTGACACTTTCAAAATGTACGTGACCAAAGCATATGATAAAAGTTAAAAATTTAAAGCTTGGTTACAAGTATTAGAATGCATGACACTTACCCATGTCTACATATAGACCATATGTAGAACATGTGGTCTGTATAAGACTAAGGTAAGTACCTGAATTGAAGATCCGGAGAGTGAAAGAGCTGAATAATAACTTTTGAAACTTACCTATGTCAGCATGTGGACCATATGTAGCACAGGTGGATCGCATGTGGGTACGGTAAGTGCCAGAAGTCCAAAATCCCATGAGCAGAAGCTACAGGAATTTTTTTTCTACACATGTAGATGTCTATAGACGTCCAGTCTCAGGCTGCATGTCGCACATACGCCCAAGTCCAGGCCACATGTGGACACCTACAAGTGGCCACCGACCTCAACTTTTCTGGATCATTTCGAAATCGTTTACTGGGGTTTCCATGTATCCTAATTACACTCCTATGATGTTTTTAAGTCTTATTATATATGGTTCATTAAGTTTTTATATTTCAATTAGGATTTGATTTCTAGGGTTTCTTATAATCTTTAAATACCCTTTAGGCTTTGTTTAATCTTCATTCAGAAATTCACATATATTAAGGGGTAGGCCCTTAGGGGATATCCTATACTCACATTGTTCTTGGATTGATTTTGGATTGTTATTCAATTTAAGACTTTGGGATTTCTTCTTTTATTATTGTGAGATTGATTTTTGTAATTTTTTTGTCTGTGGATTCCATGATTGATCTCATAACTATGAGCGTCTAATTCCCTTAGCTAGACTTGTGGGAACCCATGCAGATTAATGAAGTAGAGAAAGTTCCAAGTAATTCTCGATAAATATTCTTGCATGTATTGGGTTTTCTTTTCTTTGATTCGTTTCTTAATGGTTTCCATATTAGATCCCACCTAGATTATTGCTAATTACTCCAAAAGAGGAATGGTGACTAGGAAAAGAGAATCACAACAGTAATTTGAAGCTTAACTATGGATCTACACTAATAGGTATTATCTAATTAATATGGTTAACTATCATCTAATAATTAGAGACTCAAAAGGTAATAGTTAACTGGGATCTAGGATAACAGTTAGTAAGGTGACATCTTGACACTCAAAAGGTAAAGGGTGAGATTCGCCAATGAGTCCAAAGGACCGTTGGTGGTACATAACTAATTAGATTTTACATACAAGGTATTAGAATTGTTTGACAGTGCATAATAAGTCTACTGAGTTTAGAAGCTATGGGGAACACAATCCTAGTGTTAATCTTAGATTGTTTACAGCTAAAAGCAACCAACTCTTCATCTTTTTATTATTTCAGTAAATCTCCCCTTTTTTTACTTTTCTATACTGCCCAACTATTTCAATAAGTTTGAGAGATATCTCAGTTCTATTCCCTGTGGGATCGATCCCAACTTAGTTGGGTTTTTATATTTTGACAGGGACCGCTTTATCCTTCTAAGGAGGGGTAGTTTAGTTGTTATCAGTTCATCTTATAGGTCCCGAGCTCTGAATCACTCTCAAATTATCATGTATCTAACATATGTTACTCTTCCCCATATATTATTTTGTAAAAACATGTTTTTAAATAGTTATTTCTGAGGATTTGATGTTGGTTTTGGAGCATGGGTTGAGGGTTTTGAATGTTTGTTTTTGAAAAACATTTCCTATGGTTTACATATGATTATTCATGATTTATTCATGGTTTTGAACTTGTGGGGTGCATGGTTTTGGAAATTAAACTAGGGGATTGTGATTTATCCCAAATTCTGAATATTGACCAGTGAAGTGATAATGACTTCAACCCCATATTGTGAAATTGGTTTTGAATGTGAAAAGTATGCACATTGAACTACTCTTGAAATATTGCATAATATGAAAAGCTAATGAAGCATAATGATTTTGAATTGAATCTTATGGGGTTGTGTAATTCCCCAAGCTAATGTATAATTGAACCAAGGGGGTTGTGAATTCCCCAAAGTGATGATAATTGGTTTGGCATGTTGATGTTACCTTGAAAGTGTAGTTGGTATGATGGTACCAACAGCGTATACCTAAATGTGTAATATGGTTCAATAAATGGGAATGTGTGATAAATATTTTAATGGGGCTTAAAAGAGGGTTGTGTAGCTAGTCGTGAAAGTAGAGGATACTGAAATTACCAGGGGGGGGGGGGGGGTTCTAAATAGCCTGGGGTTCGAGTCCCCTTGATTACGGTTAATGGGGTACTCCTTCATGAATTCACTCCATTTAGGAGACTCGTCTTTCATTATGGATTGCACACTCTCTTTGCTGTATCTTGGGTGCCATAGTACCTGTAAAGAGAGTTGAAAATGATTGAAACACAAGAGTGGAACAAAATATGAGGAGAAAATTGGAATTTGACTTAGGGGCTACTTACAACCCCTATCTATAGGTCATAGGTAGCCTCGTATTTAGCAGACGAAGCCTCTGAACTTTTAGAGCTTCAGGTCTGACACCTAGATGGTCAGCTACGGGCTCGTAGGTTCAACTTACGTGTCCATAGGTAGGTTTCATGGGTTTAATCCGAGGGTATTTCAATTTCTTCATAAATTTCTCACCAACACGAAAAAGTTTTCAATTTCTCAGGCCAATTTCAATCATAATAACATGCATCAATTAAATTTCCACAAGTATTTCAAATATTATTTGAGTTAATCAACTTTTACTCCACTCTTAAATGCATTTACAGGTTATTTTAATAAAAAATTAGTAATTAATAAAATTTGGATAAACAAAAACCTTAGCTGAAGAGCAGATTGAAGAAGAAGAAGACACAGTGATTTGGCCCAAAACTTTAAGTGTAATGCACATAGGAATGTGGAATGCAGGGTAGCGTTTACCTTTTTAACTTTTAAATGGGGGAGAAAGAGTTTGAATTTAAGAAGGAGTTTGTAATTGAAGAATTAGACGGTTAAAGAATTGGGTTAAGGGTTTTTATTCAAGGGTTTGTCGGATCGCAAGGGCCCGACCCATATTTTAAATTTTTTTGCCCCAAAAGTCTGAGCATACCTACGCCCCTACTTACCGGCCATAGGTAGGACCTACGGGTCCTAGGTAGGGCTCATAGGTAGGCCTCTGCAACACTATTTTACTCTGATTCCTACGACCCACCCTATGGGGTCATAGTTGTAACTACGTGAACATAGGTTGTACCTACGAGGCCGTAGGTAGGGTTCGTAGGTTGAAGTTTAGAGACCCACAATTTTTTTATGATTCCCATGACCCAACTTACATAGCGTGGGTTCGACCCCTTGGGTTGAACCGTAGGTCCACTTACCTGGACTTGAAATTTTGTAACTTTTACCATTCTCCAGTTACTTCTCCATGCTTTTAACCTACAAAACAAAAACAAAGTAAACACTAAAACTTTGGTTGCCTCTCAAACAGCATTTGATATAACATCATGGCACGACGTGGCTATGTTGGATACTTAGACTTCACCAATAATCCCATGGGTTGCCTCCTATGCAACGCCTAATTTAACATTGCAACACGACTCATCTCCCTTGGCTACTCAGACTTCTCCTAGTCTAACTTTCTCAGACACTTTAAACTCCTCCATGGTTCCCATTAAATGCTAAACACTATGCTTATTCACCTTGAATAGGGCATCTCCATCTCACTTTTGCTCAATTAAACCATGTAGAGATAATCCTACCATGGTGGATGGTCCAAACCACGTAGACTTCAGCATGCCAGGTGTTGTGGCCTACTGCACACATAAGTGTACATGGTCGGACAAGTAGTATAGCGACTCTAAAGAGCTAGATGTTGAACCCATAACGACTGTTTGTATAGCAATTCACTTATTTTAGTTTTCGACAATATTTCAAACGAGTATTGTAAAGTGTCAAAGAGATGAGTAAAGTGTAGTAACTAATAATACATATGAAAATAATAGAATGTTAATAACTGTAACGTAAGCAAAATACAATTAATTTGAGAGGGAATTCTAGGGTTAAGGCACTCTCAGAAGTCATGTAAATCGTCATCCTTCTTGTTGGTCATGTTGTTTACTAGGTTGTTGAGTCACAGAGTTAATAGTACGATTAGGGTCGTTTGAACCTCTAATCTTCTACCCAAAAGGTTATCGAAACTACATCATAGAGCAAGATGCAATAATTTATTTTAGATGTTTTATGCTATCATCTTGTAATTGAACTAAACAAGGCATTCTAAGTATATTCCTATCCTAGATGTGAATCAAATCTTTCATTATTTAGAAGATAAGAACTTGTTCCTTAAACCCTTCGGTCTATCCTAGTATTCTTCCTTTGCGGTTCACAAAAGGATTAAATTGTATTTCAATGGTGTCCACTCATCAAAATAGTAATAACAAGGGATTAAGAACAACCCATATGATAAATCAACACTTAACCAACTGGAGAATAACAATATATACTTATACGTTCGGCCTCAACCCCAGAATAAGGAATTTAGTCACTTATGTTCGTAATCAAAATTAAAGAATTCAAAATATCCATACCAAAGTGAAAGTAAGAGATTTTATTGGTAAAATAACCCTAAACTGATGCCCTCATTTATTTTCTCCATGCCTATATGTATGGAAAAGCTACACTAAAAATATTACAAGTATCTTATTTATAGTTGGACTAAAAACCATATTTTTGACAGACCAATGTGCCATGCCTTTATCGTGGAGGATAGAGACATGGAACGCCCTTATCGCAGAAGCTTACTAGAATCTGCCACCAGCTTTCAAACCTTCAACGTGCCACACCCTTATCACGGAGGTCAAGGAGCGTGGCACACTCATATGTTAACTTCTGCATTTCCTGGTCATTGTGCACTCATCCTCTTTTGGTCCTTTTCTTATGCTTTGTAAGCCTTGTTCCACTCTTGTTGTTATCATCAGGTTGCTTCTAAAGCAATTTGTAATCCATAAGCTTGATATTCATGTACAATCACATTCCATTTTCAAGAGATATAAGTCCCGCAACACTAATCATATCCATCAGCTTGAGAACATAATTTTAGATCAAACATGAGACATTTATTGCAATTTAGCTCATGAAATAAGTGTACATAAGGGTCATAATTAGCACTTGTACGTATAAATACACCCAAGATCACCACCCTACACTTAGAGTCTTGTTCACTCTCGAACAAATCTACACAATTATTCTTAACACACCAAGGCTTCATATCACTACCTTAACAAAATACTTATATTGGACATAAAATGACTACTTATAAATCATCAACTTTCATCCCAAACATTTTATTCACAGATGAAAACATGGGATTACT
This sequence comes from Capsicum annuum, assembly GCF_002878395.1. Taxonomy (NCBI): domain Eukaryota; kingdom Viridiplantae; phylum Streptophyta; class Magnoliopsida; order Solanales; family Solanaceae; genus Capsicum; species Capsicum annuum. Next base: position 62,123,278 of record NC_061119.1, on the reverse strand, counting down.
ACTTTCACACTTCCTAACATCAAGAACAGACTCTACAACATTGGCAAACTCATGCATATTATTCAACTGAGAAATCATACATGTCACCTAACCATCATCAACTACTCCCTCACAACAATGCAAAATATCTCAAGAATAGGTATAAAGATAAAATTCTGCTAACTATCCCAAAGAACTCACATGTGACATATGACGAACCATAATATTTCCCTTAGTGTAATATTCTACTAATATCAGAATATCAATGCTTAGGATCAAGTAGGACTTTAAGGGTTGTAATGTAGGTTATGGGACATGTAGGGCCAATTCTGGGCAGCATAGAGACTATCTTCCCTAAGCACTTAAATTCATCAAACCTGTTTCACAACTATTCTTTGATAACCTTATTTTTCACCAATTTTGCATCATCCCATGCTTTTTTATATTTTCCTCCTCATCTCATTAAGCTAGCTTACAAAGTTTATGTAGGGAGTATAACTTCTCATATGCACTTAGAATCATTGTTTTGTTTATTTCAATCCCTTCTATAAACATAAAAAATATAAGACACCAAAATCTAATTCTTTGAGACATTACTTTCACTCTTTTTCTCTTCTTTTTTCACTATCCAACAACGTAATTTAACAATTAAAGTGCTTAGGAGTTTGTGGATCAAATTGGGGCCAACTGAAAAAAAGGATCAATCTACTTATTAGGCTACCAAAGAATAGGCTTAAAGCTTAACAGGTTTTACTAAGGTTATGCATTAAGGGTACAAAATAAAGGAACAAAGACCTACATCATCTCCGAAACTCAACACCCTTTATTTCAATTTGTACACATACCGGGCAAGTTCTAGACATCTGTATACGCATGGAATATATAGAAAACCTCACTCACACATGGAGGATGTTAATTTAAAGCAGGATCACTACAAACACTAGACACAAAAATTGTACAAATTCAATATTAAGCCCACATTAGCAAAGAGTCACATAGTTGAGCCTAGGTGTATGAAGAATAGTAAACCACCTTACTTTGACATGCTTCTTATAAAAAAAGTTTTTTATGTTAATCATTGACCCAACAAAAGTACCCTATATTAAATTTGTGATTGGTTTCTCCTACCTACTCACTCCCTAAGACTAATTCTTCTTCGGACAGTCGTCATACATCCATCATCGAGAAAGGTACCTAAATTATGACTTGATATTGGGATTTAAACTAAAAAAAATTACTCCTAAATTTGACCACTAAGTCCTACTTGGTTCAATGGGACTGTTCTCGGGAAAAGCACTAAAAACAAAAGCTGAGGAACCAAAAATAAAACTAATAAAGCAACTAAACTATAAGGAATAGTGAAATGACTAGTCTATTACATAATCGAATCACCACTAAGTTTAACTATTAAATATTATAGACCAAATGTATCTGGAATCATTCCAAGCCCACTGTACCCAATCAAAAATAGTAATCCTAACATCCAACAGAATAGCAAAATGATAACAATCCATACAGAATAAACAATACAATAATAGACAACCAAATGAGAGTACTCTCATTCAAGCCCAATCCCTCTTCACCAAAGTGAGAGTCTACATCATCATTATCTTCGAACTCAATGTCTGAATATTTCAGGCGTCTATCCTCATCAGTTGGCATATCATTCTCTATTGGATAGACAAAATCTAGGCCAATCTACAATAAAGTCCTGGTGTGGTGACTTAGCGAGTAGTCAAGATCCACCCCACGTATCGCTTCTCTGGCTCAAGCTCTGGCTCCTACTCATAGTTGTATTATTTTTATCTCATATATATAGGTTATGATCTTATTATCCCAAGCATGATTCTCGAGCAGTGTCAGCATTGGCCCATAAGAAATATCAAGACCCCATATCTGGGTCACATCTATCGAACGCGTCTCCAACAATAGTCTGTAGTCCAGGTCCTCCTCCTCAATACCATGTCCTTTAAAAAATCTAGTAAGGAGACCTCCAAAACCATACATGCATCCCTGTTGAAAGCGAGCCTTCTTCATTGGTGAAATAATTACTAGGCCTATGTTGATCGCAAAGCCATCTTGAATTAATGTATAAATAAAAAAACTCGATCCTGAATATTCTTTGTCATGTGCTTCCCCAAAATGAGACAGTGACAAATGATTTTTAGCCACACTCTCGCTTTTGTATTTATTTAAGCATAGGGAAAGGTCATATGATAACCTCGCTATCGGTGACGAATCCATCTAGCTGTTGATATTTTACCACATAATAAGCGTCTAATTTTGGCATATGGTGGAGGGATGTTCAACTACTTCAGCTGAAGTAAGTCTAACTTGGAAGTATCTAAAAGGGCATTTGGGGCATGTGCACCAAATATCACCACTTGTCCGCGAATCTTAACCTTTGAATTGGGAATCCTTGGGTTCTAATTAGCATATAATTCCCTGATAAAGTGCAGATTGCACTCAATAGGCTTATAAAAAATATAGTTCATCCGTAGCTCCTCAATTTTCCTAACCATTCTTGGGAACTTTCTCCTCAAACTGTCTTGGTCAATGAACTGATCTGGGGTATATTTGGACTCTGTGTTCTTGTTATATAATTTTTTCCCATCTTCTACAACCCATCGAAACCTATATTTATGAGTCTGACCTCATGGGACTGTCGGGGCTCTGGGTACGCAAGCAGCAGCATGGACTCTCTTTCTTGGCTCACCCAACGTACCAGCAACATTCTTTTTTTTCCTGCGTGACATAGAGCTTGCAAACCACAACATGAAACATCCATGTCAAAACAAATACAATGTAGCCAACAAAACACTAAGTACAAGAGGCTTTAGGGGCCACCCCACACTTAGTTGCTAGTGTATGTGTACAAATTTGGAGCTGAGTTACTAAAACTATCATGACCCGAGCCAGGACCCTAGCCATAACGAACATCCCAAACCATGGAGTCCCGGGCGCCCTTCTACTTCTAATAATCTTGCACAAGACTCAAATAATAAAGAAAAGATGCAAAAATATAATTCATTTTGGAATTCATGGTCATACTCTGAGTTCAATCCTAACAATACAGAAGGAAATCCATTAATATCTAAACATCATCTGTTTCAGTCTGAGAAATCTCTAATACATACAAAAGGTAACAAACTGTTTGAAACTGGGACAAGGCCCCTAGTGGACCTAAGCCAAAACAAATGACAAGTGAATGGAAAGAAATAGGCCGTTCGAATTAAAGAAGGCTCACCAACTACACACTTCACTTCTGTCTTAAAAACTCTACGGCTTTGCAGGATCTCTAGACTGAGCCTCAGACCCAGAAATATAGGGAGGTTAATACAATTGTACTGGTACACAGAGCAATCCAAAATATTGAATTTATACATATATAACAAGTCATAAAACACTATGCCTGAAATAGTTTGAAATACATGGGCCATCTCAAATGATCTTAAAAGAATCTTGGCAGTGCAATTCTATGCTCTGTATTACTTCTGAGCTAGGTGGTACACCCTACATATCTTAAAGTTTCCCAAGGGCAATATGGGATCCGACATTAACTCGATGACCAAGCCCCCAACCCAAGTTTACCGCAAGGGTTGAAGTATCTGAATCTGATACGCCCTAGGGCACTACGCCAGCGTATAATCCCTCTTGGGGAAGTAATAAACCCGAATCGGTAAAACACAATTTTAGGAAATGATTTTCCTAAACTCATGCCTTCTTCGGGTAACCACCTAGCTCTCTTTAAGCCTAATTTTAGTCTTTTCTAAACATGAATCATTCCAAGTTTAAAATCTGATAATCTGAATGAAAATTTGCTTTTTGTTCTGTTATGCATTATTACTATTACATTATCTGAATTAGTATCGTCATACCAAGACTTGGAAGTCGTATCTAATACATTCGATATCATTTACGATTTTCTCTTTTAAAACATAATGTTTGGACCACCATACTTCAAAGCATTTGTCAAATTATGAAAAAGTCATTGTCTTCAGCTTTTCAACATATAAGTGGTGGCTATGAAATTTATGACAAAATGTGCAACTTTCTTAATAAACATCTTTAACCATTAACAACAAATACAATACCCCCTCTTCATCGCAAAACCATAGTCAAGTCTTAACAATCATAAAGGCATTTGAAACATACTTTGCCAAATACATTCAAATAAATCATCACTTATGAAAGCAAGAAATCTTTAAACAGGAGAGGAATTTTCAATAATTGATGCTTTCAATCCAACAATTAAATTCATAAAGTGCATGCATTTATATATATATAAGTAAGAATTTAATTTTTTTAAGGGGAGGCCTCAAGACAAAAGCTATAATATTATTAAAGAGTAAGTTGCTCTTGGATTTAAAAAACCATAACTTGAATGTCGTTTAAGGCCTTACCACAATGCGGTGAGCTTGTCATCATGATACCCACCATGATGCAGTGGAATCGCGGTGACTTACTGGATTTTGAAAATTGCTGTTTTGGGATTCATCGCGATGCGACGCAATTGCGGTGACCCACTAGAATTGAACAAATGCTGAATTGGCCTCCATCGTGACATGGTGAGGCTTCCATTTCTATTTTCACCGTGATACGGGGGAATCGCGGTGGCTTGCTGGAACAAAAATCCAAAAATATTTTAAATGCTCATCAAGGCTCCATCAATAAGAAGGCTTTTGGAACATTAACGCGTATGAATGACGGTCTACATACTAGCCTAAAATATGGTCGTTAAATTATCCCCCTTGGGATTATTCATCCCCAAATGATAGCTCGGGACACAACAAGCATGATTGCAAGAACTAAATAAAAGAAAGAAAAAGTAGTACAAGATTTTGTACCTTCTAATTCATCATCCATGGCCACGAAAAGAGTCGGGTACCTCGCACACATATCATCTTTCGACTCCCAAGTAGCCTCCTCACCTTTTTGATTCCTTCAAAGCACCTTAACCGAAGCTATTTCCTTACTCCTCAACTTTTAAACGTGGCGATCCAATATTGCAACAGGTTCTTCCTCATACGATAAGGAGTTTTTCACATTGATCTCCTCTACAAGAAACACTAGGGAATGATGTCCAACGCACTTCTTCAGCATGGACACATGAAATACGGGATAAATGAAAGCCAGACTTACAGGCAACTCTAACTCATAAGCAACCTCACCTATTTTTCTCACAATCTGATATGGTCCTATAAAGCGAAGACTTAGCTTCCCTTTTTCTTAAATTGCATGACTCCCTTCATAGGAGAGACTTTTAGAAATACCCAATCACCAATCTCAAATTCTAGCTCCTTCTTCTAATATCGGCGTAGGATTTTTGACGACTCTGAGATGTCTTAATTTATTCCCTAATGATTTTCACTTTCTCCATAGCTTGATGAAGAAGATTAGGCCTAAACAACCGTGTTTTACCTACTTCATACCACCCAATGTACAGCTTGGCATAATCATCTCCCAAATAGTTGGTCCTTAAAGTGAGTTGACTTGGTCAGCCGATCCACAATTACCCAAATAAAATCATATTGGTTCCAGGACCTTGGAAGTCTCGTGATGAAGTCCATATTGACAATATCCCACTTCCACATTGGCAAAGCTATCTCTTGGGAAGTACCACCTGGTCTCAAATATTCCACTTTAACTTGTTGGCAATTCAAACACTTGGAAACAAAATCAGCAACATCACGCTTCATATTATTCCACCAATAATAGCTTTAAGATCATGGTACATTTTAGTAGACCCTGGGTGACCAACACACCTCAAAGTGTGAGCCTCATCGAGGATTATTTATCTTAAACCATGCATATTCGGTACACACAGCCTGCCCTGGTACCTCAAAATATCATCACCGCCAATTTCAAAAGACATCACTTTCTGTTGACCCACATCTTTCTTAATATGCATCAAGATGGGATTCTCGACCTATTTCTCCTTAACTTCTACACATAGGGAAGATTTAGCTATTTCATGCACAACTGCTCCTTTATCTTGGGAATCCAGAAGTGGCACCCCTAGATTTACAAAATGGTAAATATCTTTCACCATCTCCTTCTTTTCTTCCTCAATAAGAGAAAAACTGCCCATGGATAATCTACTAAGGGTGTCAGCCATAACATTTTCCTTGCCCGAATGATAGTGCAGGCTCATATCATAGTCCTTCAATAATTCTAACTATCGTCTTTTCCTGAGATTAAGTTCTATCTACAAGAAAACATACTGCAAACTTCTGTGGTCAGTGAATATATCAACATGTACACCATATAAATAATGCCACTAGATTTTAAGTACAAACACCACAACCGCTAACTCTAAGTCATGAGTGGGGGTAATTTCGCTCATGCACCTTTAACTGTCTAGATGCATAAGCTACCACCCTACTATGCTGCATGAACACGCATCCAATTCCCACTCAGGATTCATCACAATACACCACAAAACCTTCTATACCTTCCGAAAGAGTCAAAACAGGTGCAGTAGTCAAGTTGTCTTTCAACTTCTCAAAACTATTCTCACAAGAGTCATACCATACAAATTTTACCTTTTTTTGTGTCAGCCTAGTAAGTGGAGCAACTATGGAAGAAAAACTCTCTACGAATCATCTGTAATCCCCCGCCAAACCTAAGAAGCTCTAAATATCGGTTGGAGTCGTGGGTCTAGGCCACTTTCACACTGCCTCAATCTTTTAGGGATCAACTTTAATTCCCTCACTAGACACAATATATCCCAAGAAAGTAATAGCATTAAGCCAGAATTCACACTTGAAAAATTTTGCATATAACTTATGATCTTTGAGGATCTGAAGAATAATTCAGAGGTGATTGGCATGATTCACCCCACTCTTAGAATAAATCAAAATATTGCCAATGAAAACTATGACAAACAGATCTAGAAATTGATAGAACACCCTATTCATTAGGTCCATAAAGGCTGAAGGGGCATTATTCAAACCGAAGGACATGACGAAGAATTCATAATGGCCATATCGGGTCCGGAAAGTTGTTTTGGGAATATCTGCCTCCCTAAATTTCAATTGATGATAACCCAAACAAAGGTCTATCTTGGAGAAACACCTAGCACCTTGAAGTTGGTCAAAAAGATCATCAATTCTAGGAAGAGGGTATTTGTTCTTAACAGTGACCTTATTTAGTTGACGGTAGTCTATACACATACGGAGGGAATCATCTTTCTTTCGCACGAAGAGTACAGGTGTACCCCAGGGAGAAATACTGGGATGGATAAAGCCCTTGTCAAGAAGATCTTTTAACAATTCTTTCAACTCCTCAACTCTGCAAGAGCCAATCTATATGGTAGAATAGAAATGGGACGGGTATCCAACAATAGATCAATACCAAAATCTATCTCCCTATCGGGTGGTATTCCTGGGAGATCATCGGGAAATACTTCTGGAAATTCATTAACCACCAGGATAGACTGAAGAGAAAGACTTTTGGTATTTGAATCTTTAGCCCTAATAAGATGATACAAACAACCTTTGGAAATAAGCTTACAAACTCTAAGGAAAGATATAAATTTCCCTTTAGGTGCTAAAGAATGCCCCTCCCATTCTAGCACTGGTTTATTCGAAAATGAGAAAGTAACCCTCTGGGTTCTACAGTCTAGGACAGCGTAGCATGAGTGAAGCCAATACATTCCCAAGATAGCATCAAAGTCAATCATGTCAAGATCTATGAGATCTTCCACAGTATCATGATAACAAATAAACAATACATAATTTTTATACACTCTCCTAGCCATAACAGAGTCACTAACAGAAGTGGAAACAAAAAAAGATTCAGGAACATTTTTAAGTTTGAAACTAAAAACAACAACCGCATAATGGGTCACATAAAACAAGGTTGACCCGAGATCAAGTAAAACATACATATCATGGGAGAAGATTTGTAACGTATTTGTGACTACATCTGCTGAGGCCTCTACCTCCTAGCAATTTGATAAAGCGTACAACCGACTGCGACCGCACCTGATATCTGAAGAACCGCCTTGGGAGGTAGTGGTGGTACGGAGGAGTTTGCTTGATACTTAGCACCTCTAACACTTTCTCTAACAGACGAACATTCTCTATGAATATGACCTGGCTGGCCGCACACATAACACACTAACCTGCTAAACTGACACTTCCCTAGATAGTACTTACCACACGTATCACATTAAGGATATGACCTAGCAGGTTGTGCCACACTCTCTTGCGAATGTGTGACCTGTACTCTCGGCCCATGACTAGGCTAGAAATTCTGAAACTGCCGATCAACTGGAGGTCTGGGTGCAGGCACGCTGGCTGCAGGATGAGCATTACCCCAGAACTTTTTCTTTGGCCACCTGTTACCCCAATTACCATCTTGATGCTGAATGTAGTTCTGGTCTACCGGTCTAGCCCTCTTGGCCTGTCTGTCCTTCTCCCTTGCTTTAGCAACCCTCTTCTTCTGCTCCTCTACCTGTTGCATATGAACTGACAATCTGGAGAAGTCCATATCTCTGTTCAACATTGCCCCTTTGCACTCCAACACCAAGTCATCCAAAAGTCCGAATGCAAACTTCCTCATACGAGCCCTCATATTCCCCGCCAATTTCGGAACATAATAGGATAGTTGATTGAATTTTAGGGTATACTCCTTGATGCTCATCTTTCTCTGTTTCAAATTCATGAACTCCTCATCCTTGGACTCTCTCAACTCCTAGGGAAAGAATCAATCCAGGAAATCTTCCACAAATTTGCCCCACACAGAAGGCTCAATATTTTCACCCCTCGAATCTTCCCACTTATTGTACCACTAATTTGCTACCTCTTTTAGTTGATAAGCTGCTAGTTCAACCCCTTCTACTTCATCCACATAAATCACTCAAAATATTTTCTCCATCTCATCCACAAACTCTTGTAGATCCTCCTCTACCTTTTTACCCATAAACTTGGATGGGTTCAACCTCATAAATTGACCCACCCTTATAGTCTTGGTTGCACCAAACACAGACCCAACATCCTCCGACTGTCGGGTCTGAGAAGCCATCAAATGTGCAATCATATGCATTGACTGTCTGAATTCAATATTTGATACCTCTCTCTGTGGAGGTTGGTTTGATCAGTCCCAGATCGAGAAGCCTTAAGTGCTCGGGGTGGGCTGGTCTGAATAGGAAGGACTCCCAGAGCAGCAATAAATTCAGGAGTGTAAGGCCTGTTATATGTTCTCTTCCTATGGGTGGGACAAACATCTTCAGTTTTGGCATTTTGATCATTGGAGCGATATGGAGGCATGATAGCTTTTCTAAAATATAGGAGACTATTTATTAGGGGACATTTAAGACTATACAACACAAACTAAATCACAAAGAAGGGAGACATTCCTAAATGCCTAGTAGTCTCTTTTTTATAGGTGTATCGCGCTACACACCCATAAACAAGACTCTACCCGATGTGATTTCGCAGATACCCTGGGACCATAAACCATGATTTGATACCAAGTTTGTCACAACCCGAGCTGAGGCCCTAGTCATAATGAGCATCCCGAACCATGGAGGCCTGGATGCCCTTCAACTTCTGGTAATCATGCACAATACTTAAATAATAAAAAAAAGATGCAGAAATATAATTTATTTCAGAATTCATGGCCATACTCTGAGTTCAATCCTAAGAATATAGAAATAAATCCATCAACATCTAAACATCATCTATTTCAGTCTGCAAAATCTCTAATACATATGAAAGGTAACAAACTATTTTAAACTAGGACAAGTCCCCCAATTGACCTAAGCTAAAACAAATGAAAAGTGACTAGAAAGAAATAGGCTTTCCGGATTAAAGAAGGCTCGCCAACTGCACACTTTACTCCTGTTTAAAAAACTCTAGGGCTTTTCAGAACCTCTTAACTAAGCCTCAGAACCTGAAATATAGGGGGTCAATACAATTTTACTAGTACGTAGAGCAATCCAAAATAGTGAATATATACATATATAACATAGGTGAGAGAAAGTCATAAAACACTATGCATGAAATAATTTGAAATACATGGGCCATCTTAAATGATTTTAAAATAATCTTGTCAATGCAATTCTATGCTCCGTATTACTTCTGAGTTAGGTGGTACACCCTACATATCTGAAAGTTTCCCATGGGCAATATGGGATCCTCCATTAACTCGACGGCCAAGCCCCCAACCCAAGTTTTTCGCAGGGGTTGAAGTATCTGAATCTGATACACCCTAGGGCACTAGGCCAGCGTATAATCCCTCTTGGGAAAGTAATTAACCCATATCGGCAAAACACGATTTCAAGCAATGAGTTTCCTAAACTCATGCCTACTTCGGGTAACCACCTAACTTTCTTTAAGCCCAATTTTAGCCTTTTCTAAACATGAATCATTCCAAGTTTAAAATCTGATAATCTGAATGAAAATTTGCTTTTTGTTCTGTTATGCATTATTACTATTACATTATCTAAATTGGTATCGTCATACCAAGACTTGGAAGTCGTATCTAATCTATTCGACATCATTTATGATTTTCTCTTTTAAAACATAAAGTTTGGACCACTATACTTCAAACTATTCAAGAAGATTCATACTTCAAAGCATCTGTCAAATTATGTAAAATTCATTGTTTTCATCTTTTCAACATACATGCGGTGCTCATGAAATTTATGACAAAATGTGCAAGTTTCTTAATAAACATCTTTAACCATTAACACCAAATACAATACCCCCTCTTCATTGCAAAACCATAATAAATTCTTAACAATCATAAAGGCATTTGAAACATGCTTTGCAAAATACATTCAAATAAATCATGACTTACGAAAACAAGAAATCTTTAAACAAGAGAGGGATTTCTAATAATTGATCGTCTCAATCCAACATTTAAATTTATCAAGTGCATGCATTTATATATATATATATATATATATATACATATATATATATATATATATATAATTAAGGGTTCAATTTTTTTAAGGGGAGGCCTCAAGACCAAAGCTATAATATTATTAAAGAGTTCATAATGCACAATTTTAAACGTAAATCTCAAAACCCTTTGCAAATTCATGATTTCTAAACTTTAAACCATAATCAAAGTGTTTTCAATAAACCCATGTAGTTTTAGGAAAACCCCACGTACCGTAGATCACTTAGGAGGAAAAGTGGAACCCAAATCTCGCTTAAATTCTTGAAATTCTTGACTACAAAGATGAACTCTTGATCTATGGGGGAGAGAGTAGGGTCTTTAATTTGAGAGGTATTGGTGAAAAATGAGCATATTTTGCTCAATAATGCCATTAATAATCTATTTTCACATTTTAGGAGATTAGGCAAAAGACCAAGCTGCCTTGGATTTAAAAATCCATAACTTGAACGTCGTTTAAGGCCTTACTGCAACGCGGTGAATTTTGACAATTTTTATTTTGGGATTCACCATGAGCGGTACAATTGCGGTGACCCACTGGCGATGCGGTGAGGCTTCCATCGCTATTTCCACCGTGATGCGGGGAATAGAGGTGGCTTTCTGGAATAAAAATCCAAAAATATTTTAAACTCTCATCAAGGCTTAATCAATAGGAAGGCTTTTAGAACATTAACGCATAGGAATGACGGTCTACATACTAGCCCGAAATATGGGTCGGTATAAAAACTTCCCTCATTCCACAGTTCATCCACATAGCAACACTTAATATTCAAGTGTTCAACCATTTTGGAATTCAAACTACTGACCACAAGATCACAGCTTGAGGTTACAACGGTTTACTCAGACTTCAAGAGCATACCTCACTTCTCACATCATAATATTTTCCCAACTTTCATCATAACAGGCAATATTCACTTCAAGGGCTATATTTAACAAGATTTTCTTTTCAACTCAAGCACATGGGCCACAAAACTCAAAAAGTATAAAAGTGCAGGTAACATTCTTAAATAGCAGCTCAGTACTACTAGATATGTTTTACAAACTAAAACAGCATTATCCAATGCTTTGTATGAAATCAGAATAGTATACACAATGCACAAACTTAACGACCACTAGTATTTATTTCCAAATTTCACATTTTATCTGACAACAGTCACCACACATTTACCCTAACACATAGTATCACAATTAAAGGCAACTATTTTTTCTGAATACAATTCCCACAACACAATTTCAAAACATAATCCATAACACAACTCATTCATTGCCACTTATGAAGTTTTGCACATGATCTCTCAAATTTCATAGGGAAAACAAATTTGAAGGCAAACAAAGTCTAGAATTGGTGCAAATATCAAGCCCAAAAACTCAACCTTACAAGCAAATACACTGTGCATTTTTGAATGGTTGGCACAATTCATACATATAAGAGAAATAGCACAATCATCACAAAATTACACTATAAAGGGGAATTTGAAAGTATGTATATCAACATCCACATTTATAATCTCACCTAATAAGCAAAATTCAACACAAATAACATAATTTGAGCCAGAAAGTGAAAGTAAAGAATGAGAAACTTACTTAGTTCATGATTTGACAAAGAGAGAGAAAATACTTAGAGAGGTGTTCTTGTCGTGGTATGCTTCAACTTCAGAGAAAATCTTATGGAGTAGCACTCTAGGTTTAGAGGAATGGTTGAATTTGGGGGATTTTGGGTGTTTGAAAGGGGTAATTCGGATTCTAAAGAGGTAAAATCAAGTTAGACCCAATAATTTAATTTAAAATATCCTGAAATAATTAGACTCCATAACAAGACCTTATAGCGGAGGATAGGAAGCATGGCACACCCCTATCGCGGAGGCTTATTGGAATGGGCGTGGAAATTTTTTTCCCTTGGAGTTCCATCCCCTTATCGCGGAGGATAAGAAGTGTGCCATGCTTCCATCGTGGAGGCCCATAAGAAAGCACACTTGGGGGAATTTTCGTTCCCCCACTGCTTACCTTTGCTTTCTTCATCCCAAGGGGTATTTTCATACCTAATAGCTACACGATATCCAATTTTAGTCTATTTATTTCCTGTCCCACGTCAAGACGTCCTTCAATCCTGTAATTCTCATCAAAAATAACAAAAAACAAATTAAAAAGGTAGGTTTCCTCTGACCAAGCATCGTAGTTAAAAAGGTACGTTGCCTCCCACCAAGCGTCATAGTTTTAGTTAGGGCTCAAATCACCTTTTTGTATTTTTGATTTATTTTCTATTTTTCAACTAAAATGGAAAAATACCCTATTAAATTACTTTCGTGGGTTGCCTCCCATATAGAGCCTGATTAATATCACGGCTCGACTAAGATCAACCTCAATCATCAACTAATATGATAGACGTCTTCTATCTATCCTAATCCCTTGTTTGTTCACAAGAAATATCGTGCTCTTATCCTCTCACCATAGTTCAACCGCCCCATGAGGGGTCATTCTAACTACTTCAAATGGCCAAGACCACTTTGATCTCAATTTACCTAGGAAAAGCTTCAGCCTTGAGTTGAATAATAATGTCTTCTGGCTATCGAAGACTTAGGGCAAGATATGCTTGTCATACAATCTCTTGGTCTTCTTCTTGTATAATTTTACATTTTCGTAAGCATACAAGCAGAACTCATCAAGATCAAGCAAATAAAATATCCCTTTCTTCCCTAAACTCTCTAGATCAAGATTCAACTTCTTCATCACCTAATACACTTGATTCTTCAGCTCCACATGTAAGAGAAATGCTTTCCCACATACCAATCGATACAGAGAAGTTCTAATATGCATTTTATAGGTTGTTCTATATGCCTACAATACCTCGTCTAATTTCACTAACCAATTTTTGAACTGAACATTTACATTTTTGTAAGAATCTATTAAATTTCACTTTTTGATACTTCCATTTGGCAACTCATCTGTGGATGATATGTTATAGCTATCTTATATCTGACCCCATATTTTAGTAGTAGGTTCTTGAACCAATGGTTCACAAAATAAGACCCTCCATCATTGATGATTTCCCTGGGAGTTCTAATCCGAGAGAAAATATTCTTCTTGAAAAATTTCATCACCGTTTTTGCATCATTAGTAGGGAAAGCTATAGCCTTTACCCATTTGGAAACATAATCCACCGCCACTAAAATATAAAGATTACCATACGAGGGTGAAAATGGACCCATGAAATCTATCCCCCACATATCAAAAACCTCCATCTCAAGAATATTATTCAGGGGCACTTCATGGCATTTGTAAATACTTTTCATTCTTTGGCACTGGCTATATTATTTCATGAAAGCAAAGGCATCTTTAAATAGAGTAGGTGAAATGAAACCAGATTATAATACCTTATGTGTTGTTCACTTCTCTATGATGACCCTATAAGTTAATGAATGGAAACTCTCAAGCACTTACTTGACTTGACTTGACCTTCCAAAATACACCTTTGAACCACTCGATCAACACTTTTATTGAACAAATAAGGCTCATCCAATACATATGAATAGGAACCATGGTACAATTTCTTCTTTGGCTGACTTGTAGCATCCGGTGGATGCACACCATTTACCAACAAATTTATAATATCTACATACCATGGAAGATTTACTACATTTAGTGCTATCAATTGTTCATATGTGAACTCTTCCCTAATACACCCATCTCTTCCCTAATACACCCATCCTTAACTACATAAGATCAATCTTATAACCTTGATAAATGGTCAGCCATTTGACTCTCAGCTTATTTTTTATCTTATACCTCAAGATCAAATTTTTGTAGTAGTAGGATCCATCTAATTAGCCTTAACTTTGCATATTTCGTATTGAATGATATACGATTGTAACATTATTTATATGAACTATCCCCTTTATGCCCACTAGATAGGCTCTAAATTTTGTTAAATGCATACACTAATACCAGTATCTCTTTCTCTATGATAGTGTAATTTATTTAGACAAATCCAAAGTCTTACTAGCATAATATATGGAGTAAAAACCCTTTTCCTTACATTGACTCAACACTGCTCCGACCACTACATTAGTTGTGTCGCACATCAGCTCAAAAGAAAACCCTCAATCGGGAATAATCAATGTGGGAGCTTCTGTCAATCTTTTCTTCAAGTCCTCAAATAATTTCTGATTGTCAACCCCAAATTCAAATTTTACCTTTTGCTCCACCAACTTACAAAATGGACTTTTTGTCTTTGAGAAGACCTTAATGAACCTTCTATAAAATCCAACATGTCTGAGGAAACTACGTACTTCTTTAACTGATACTGAAGGTGGCATCTTTTCAATAACCTCCATTTTTTCTCTGTCGACCTCTATCCCTTCATATGACACTTTATGGCCAAGGGTTATGCCTTCCTTGACTAGAAAAATGGCATTTCTCCTAGTTCAACACCAAGATAGTTTCTTTACACCTAGCTAAGACCTTGTTTAAATTCTGTAAACATGTATCAAATGAGTTACAAATATAGAGAAGTCATCCATAAATACCTCAATGAAAACCTACACCATGTCATAGAAAATAACTATTATGCACCTTTGGAAAATTATTGGTGCATTTCATAATCCCAAAGGGCATTCTCCTAAAAGCATAAGTCCCAAACAAATAAGTGAATGTTTTCTTCTCCTGGTATCTAATGTTATGGCTATCTAATTATTGATGAAATACCATTCAAAAAAGCAATAGTACTTTTGTCTAGAAAGTTTGTCAAGTATCTGGTTAATAAAAAGGATTGGGCAATGATCCTTGCGGGTGGTATCATTAAGATTTATGTAGTCCATACAAATTATCCACCTATCATAGTATGTGTCGGGATCAACTCATTATTATCATTTTTCACAACTGTCATAAACCCTTCTTTGGGACACACCGAATAGGACTAACTCATTTGTTATATGAGATGGGATAAACTATACCTGCTTCAAGCCACTTGATCACTTCCTTTCAGACTACCTACTTCAGAACTAGGTTTAATCTCCACTAATTTTGTACACTATGCTTGTAACCTTCTTCCATAAATATTTTGTGCATGCAAAAAGAAGGATTTATTCCTTAGATATCTAATATATTCCATCTGATAACTTTTTTCTTCTTTTAGGCATTGCTAATGCCTCTTTTATTGGTACATTAGATATTCCTGCAGAGATAATTATAGGTAAAGTGTCATCATTACTAAGGAAGGTATATTTGAGATGGGAAGGTTGAGCCTTGAGCTCTAATTTAGGGGTGTCCTAACTGTATTCACTTGCTTGGAATTTAGGTCAGTATCACTTGGTAAACCTCCCAAAGTTCTAGTACTCTTTGACCCAATAAAGCTGACCCAACTAAACCTCTAAAGTTTTTGTAGCCAACTGCTGATTATTTCTATCTTCTACCATTTATGCTTGATTTTTCATAATTTATTTTAGCATTTCTTCAAAATTACAGGGCTGAGCATTGGCCTGATTACCCTAAGCATGTTGTTGTTGATTTTAATTCCCTCGCCCTTGATATTGATTTGAATTTTCCCTGATTTCCACCCCGTGAGAAGTTGGGGTGATTTCACCTGTTAGCATTATAAGTATTGCCAAAAGTTTAATTCCCTTAGCATTGTGCATTACCCAAATAATTAACAGATTTTAGATATACTACACATGTATCTGCTGCATAATCACCACTGTTGTATACTTTACACCAAGTTTCAGTATGTTGTACTTTATTTATTATCGTTAGTAGGTGCCCCAAACTCAAATTGTTGACTATGTATTTATCTAGTTTTTTAATGAAGCAATTTGCACTGTGATAGATGTCAACTGGTTAACTTCTAGCACCCCTACAACTTTCCATAGAGTGCTCCTTGATACATCTTCATTCCACTCAGGATTCCCCTTTGAAATCTTATTTAGGAGCGTGTACAGTTTATTATAAGTCTTTTCCAATGCTTGTTCACTTGTCGCTGAATCCAGGAGAATCTTTGTGTATGTCTCAAGTCCCTTAATAAATGTATGCACCAATACTTCATTGGTCTGATGGTGGCGAGGGAAATCAAAGATCATGGAGTTAAACCTTTCCCAAGCTTGGTAAAGATTTCTTCGATCTTTCTGTCTAAAACTTAGAATTTCACTTCTCAATCGTGTGTTTTTTTCCATATGGGAATAATGGAATAAGAAATTTTCATGCCAAGTCATCCTAGAAAGTGATGGGATTCAATGGCTCAACATTTAGCCACCTTATTGATACCCCCAACAGTGAAAAGGGTAAGAGAGTAAGTCAAACATAGGCGGTCAATACACCAGTAGAAATACAAGTATCACAGATTTCAAGAAAATTCTTCAAATGCTATTGTGGATCCTCATGAGATAAACCAGTGAACTACCCGGTAGTGTGCAGGAGTTGCACCATATTTTTTTAGCTTAAATAACCCTCACGTGGCTGGTTTGCAGATGCAATTAGTAACATTATTAGGGAGCATGATTGCCAATTTACGAATAGGCCTAGTAGCTGCTCTTTTAGTAGGAACAATGTTTGTCAGATCTTACATTTGAAGTTGAATTTTATATTGGATAGTAACTACCTTCTGTCACTGATGAAATACTCACTCAGATTCCTAATATGGATAAACCAATTCTCTTTCTCTTTCCAGTCCGACGTATAAATTAAGCTTGTAAGAATCAGACGCTAAGGTCAAGTTTTCAACATTTGTATTATATTATCAAAAGAAAAAATTTAGAAAATTATTAATTAATTGAGTCTCCGGCAACGACGCCTAAAACTTGTTGTGACCTACCACACATTCAAGTGTACTTGGTCAGACAAGTAATATAGCTGGATGTCGAACCCATAAGGACTGCTTGTTTAGCAATTCACTTATTTTAGTTTTTGATAATATTTCAAACGAGTGTTTTAAAGTGTCAAAGAGTTGAGTAAAGTGTAGTAACTAATAATATGAGCAAAAATGATAAAATGTAATAATTTCAACATAAGCAAGATGTAATTAATACAAGAGGGAATTCTGTGGTTAAGGCACTCTTAATAGTCATGTAAATCATCATCCTTCTTATTAGTCATACCATTTACTGAGTTGTTATTTCACAGGGTTAATAATATAATTACAATCATCCAAACCTCTAATCTTCTACCCAAAAGGATATTAAAGCTACAGCGTAGAGCAAGGATGCAATAATCCATTTTAGATGTTTTATGCTATCATACTATAATGGAACCAAACAAGGCCTTCTAAGTATATTCCCATCCTAGACACAAATCAAATCTTTCATTATTTAGAAGATAAGAACTTGTTCCTTAAACCCTTCAGTCTATCCTATTGTTCTTCCTTTCTGGTTCAGAAAAGGATTAAATATGTATTTCAATGGTGGCCACTCATAAAAATAGTAATACAAGGGATTAAGAACAATCCATATGATAAATCAACAATTAACAAACTAGAGAATAACAAAATACACTCATGCATTCGGCCTCAACCCTAGAACAAGGGAATTTATCCACTCTTGTTCATAATCAATATCAAGGAATTCAAAATATTCATATCAAAGTGAAAGTGAGAGAGTTGATTGGTAAAATAACCCTAAACTAAAGCACTCATATGTTTTACCCTTGCCTATACGTATGGAAAAGGTACTCCAAAAATATTAAAATTTTCCTATTTATAGTTGGACCAAAAATTGTGTTTTTGACACACCCGTGTGTCATGCCCTTATCTCAGAGTATAGGGAGCGTGGTACGCTCCTATGTTAACTTCTGTAATTCCTATTCATTGTTCACTCTTCCTCTTTTGGTCCTTTTCCCATGCTTTGTATGCCTTTTTCCACTCTCATTGTGCTCACTAGGTTGCTCCTAAAGTGTTCCATGATCCATAAGCTTGACATTCATGCACAATCAAGTTCCATTTTCATTAGATTCAAGTTTTGCAAAACTAATCATATCCATCAGGTTAAGAATACAATTTAATATCAAACACGAGACATTTATTGCAATTTAGCTCATCAAATAAGTGAACATAAGGGTCATAATTTGCACTTGGATGTATAAATATGCCCAAGATCACCAGAAAAAAAGTGTTGTCTCAAATTGTACAACAAAACAACATCACTGGGTTAGAATACCTTCTTTTCAACTTTCTTATCGTGGTATAACTTTATCTTCTCCTTATTCAAGGATGAACTTTCATAATCATGGAGGTAGAACCCTTCCAACTCATTCATCTTACCCAATCTCAAGTGTGTGGTATTACTTCACTCAAAGTTTAGCTTCTTTAATGCCTATAGTGCCTTATGCTCAAGTTCAACCGGCAAGTGGCATGCCTTTTCATACACAAGCTGATAATATGAGGCACCTATGGAAGTTTTATAAACTATTTGATAAGATCTAAATGTATCATCTAACTTTCTCGACCAGTCAGTCTAGTTGGCATTCACAGTCTTCACCAAAATAGATTTGATCTCCTAATTGGAGACCTCAACTTGCCCATCTATCTATGGATGGTAAGGTATTACCACCTTATGTTTCACTCTATATTTCTCCCACCATCACTGATGATAGCTCATGGAGTACCAAATCAAGAGAAAATATTTTTCTTAAAAAATAATGTAACACTTTGACCTTTATTATTGGGAAGTGCAACTGCTTCCACCCACTTAGATACATAGTCGACTGCCACCAAGATGTACTTCATACCGAGTGAACACATGAATGGACCCATGAAGTCAATACCCCACACATCAAACAACTCAAGCTCAATAATAGGTGTCATGGGGATCTCATGCTTCTATGAGATATTTCCCTACCTTTGGCATTGGTTACAAACCCGATAATAGTCATTTCCATCTTTATAGATCTTCGGCTAGTAATAACCATATTGAATAATATCATGGGCAGTGTGAGTACCTCCATGGTAACCCTCAACTAGAAATAAATAACAAGCCTCCGAATTACAAATCATCTCAACTTTGGGAATACACCTCCGAATCACACCATCTACACACACCCGAAATAAGTAAGGCTAATCCCAAAAGAACTTTTGTACCTTATGCATGAATTATTTTAACAACTAAAATGACATGTCTTTTAGGATGAGGTCACTTGCCTAATAATTGGAAAAATCAGCAAACCAAAGGATTAAGTCTTGTGATGATGCCAAGACGCGCTCATTTGGAAAATTATCATCTCAAGATCATCCTCTAATTTAAGCATCACATCCTTTTCTAGGAGGGTTATATGGTCTGCAACCTAATTTTTAGTGCCCTTTCGGTCCTTCACCTCAAAGTCAAATTCTTGCAGCAATAGTACCCATCGAATTAATCTAGGATAAGCATCTTTATTAGCCATAAGGTACCTAAAAGTTGCATGGTCATTGTGCATAATAACTTTGGTACCAATCAAATAGGATTGAAACTTTTCAAAAGAAAACACCACAACAAGCAACTCCTGTTCAGTAACCGTGTAATTTTTCTGTGGCGGGTTGAGTGCTTTGCTGGAATAATAAATGGGATAAAGTAACTTCTCACATCTTTGGCCTAGGAAAACTTCGAATGTCATACCACTAGCGGCATACATCACCTCAAATGTAAAAGTCTAATATAAAGACACAATGATAAGAGCAGAAATCAGCCTCTCTTTTAGGCACTCAAAAATCTTAAGACAAGCATCATCAAACACAAACTTCACCTCCTTCTCCAATAGTTTTCAAAATGGATTTGCAATCTTAAAAAAGTTCTGTAACACCCCAAAAATGGTCCCGAGATGTCAGACGGTGCTTAGGACCATAAGTGATCCCAAGCTAACTCTTCTACTGGCATAACTCATAAGCAACTAAATAAAATACATAAATCTGAATAAAATAAGCGGAAGATAACTCTTTTCTGAATCTGATCAATTCCAAACTAAATTAAAATAATTATAACTCTTCTTTTACAAACAAAATTGAAATCAAATACCTTAACTCTACTGACTGTCTATGAAGCCTCTACTAGTATTGACCTTAGGTAGCCAGGACATGACCCCCAATTATCCCAAATCAATATGACTGAATAAATAAAAATAAAATACTGCCTAAACTATATGACTGTCTCGAGCCCTTGAACTAAGAGGACTCATCACCTGCTAACTGGAAGCTGCAAACTGTCTGAATATGGTATGAGTGCTACATATGAACTGATACCTATATTATGAGACAATGTAGCACATAGACATATATGTGGATCAGTACTTTGAGGATGTACTAAGTATATAGGGGTGAAATGAATAAGGAAAACATCATCTAAACATCATAATTTGTAAAACAATGCATGCTAAATGTAAACGACTCACATAAGCTAGAATATCTGAAATACTGAGAATAATAGTCATGAGAAACAAGTCATGCTTTATAAATCTAATGAGGCAAAACATTTAGTTCTAAAAGTTGTACTTGTATTCTCTCTTTAAATCATATTGTCTAAGTGTAGAAAAGACTCACTCAAAAATCTAAAATCTGCAAACTGAAAACTATAACTATTATCTTTTTGAAAAGCATAATCTAAGTAAAATATGTGAGTCTTTACACTTAGTCTTATAAAAGTTTTTCTATCATTCTTTTTCTTTGTAACTTAGAGACTTTGGGAGCTTTGGAAACTTGGAACTTTGGGACTTGGAGAGTTTTTTCTAACCATCATAAACCATGTGAACTAACATGGAGTCCAATGTCTTGCTCATATTAGGGAGAGTTGTTCTATCCTTGTCATCAGAATAGAACCTTAACTTAAGTGATCACTATCTTAGCCCACTATGGGGAAATCAGAAACCTACGGTAGCACGCAGTTCTGAGGCATGAGACCTTGGAATCATACCCAACTCAGTGCTAAATACTATTCCCATACTTATTGCTCAGAACTTTTAGGAAATCCACCTTAAAATAGCACAAGGGTTCATAATTAAAACCAATTATGCTTCTCTTTGTTTTAAATCATAAATCGTATGAATAATGTGGATTCCTATCTTAGCTTAGGATCAAAATATCAATCTTTGCTTTTAAAAACACTAATCAAAACTTGTCAATAGGACTTGAGATCATAATCTCCTTGTAAAATCATCAATAGTACTTAGGACTCAAGTATAAAGCTTTAATGCATCAATGATTTCGTCAATAATCAAATTTAAACTTCATGCTAAATAATCATCTTAAAAGATTTCAACAATCTCAGTCAAGATAATGCTATATAACTCATAATATGAATCTTATAATAGCCAACATGAATATATGTAAACTTCTTACAACCAGAGCATTAAATATCATAATAATGTCATAAACTAAAATAATGAGAATTTGGGTATCAAACCTAACTTAATTTCATGGGAAATCATAGAATATTCAGTAAAATTGAAACCATAATTAAGTTTTGGGCACAAGGATAAAAGATATATCCTTGTTCAAAACTCCCACATACCTTGGATGATGAACTAGATGAACAAGTTTGCTTTTGGGATTTTATTTGTGCTCTTGAATGATGATTCTTGGAATTCATGTATTGGGAACTTTGAATCTTGAATTGATTTGGGAAAAGAATAGTGAAATCTTAGAGATTCTTGAAGTTGAATGTTGAATCTTAGGGTTTTTCTTGAGAGAAACTTTGATGAATAAAAGCATAAAATTCTTGTAATAGGCTTAAATCTTGTGTTTGGACGGAATTGGAGGTTTGGAAATTGTCCAAAATACCCTTTTTAAACTCCTAAACAAAACTGAAAAAATGAACTGGGGTCCCGATTTAATGGGCCACCGCGATGTGCCACTATCGCGGTAGCTCACTGGAATTTGATGACTGGGAAATTGGGAGTCTCTGCAATGCGGAGCTATCACATTGTCCCACTGGATTTTGACAATTGGGACCTGGAACTTCAGTGCGACATGCCACCATTGCGGTGCCCTATAGAGATGCCATTTTGGCCTTCGACCCGATGCACCACTATAGCATTGGACTACTGGAAATTGACAAATGGCAAAATAGATCTCTCTGTGATGCACCAATATCATGGAGGTCCAGTAAAAAATGACAATTATGAATTTAACCACCTCCGCGATGCGGTGACTGCCTAGGTGGTACACTGCCAACTTAAAAATGCTCTAACTCCCCAACCAAGTGTCGGATTTAGACGAATTTGGTATTGATGGAAAGCTTATTCAATTTCCCACACAATAAAAAGTCAAATCGTGAAAATACCACATGAAATAAATGGTATTCACCTTTGAAGCAAATTCTTGACATTCGAGGGATGAATTTAAGCTAGGAAAAGTATGGAGTATTACAAGTCCTTGATGAATCACTTATAAAAACCTGCATGACCCAAGAAACTCAAATACCTTTCATAGAAATTGGTGGGGGTAATTTTTTAGTTACCTCAACTTTAACTCCGTCTATATTTATCCCCTTCTTTAAAATTTTTGTGCCTAAGAATGATCCTCTTTTTGAATAGGGAGTGACATTTTTCCCAATTTAAAACCAGGTTGCACTACACATATGTCTAAAGTACATTAGTAAAGTGAACCAAACAGTTGATGCCACCTAAACTATACCCTCCAAAAAGATACAATGTGGTCGCTATCAAATTATAGTAACCCAACTAGGTTAGGGTCGATCCCATGAGAAATAGGTCAAATTTGTTTCTTGAACTTACTGAAGTAGCCGAAAGTGTAGAAAAGTAAATGGGGAAATTTGTAGTAAATAGTAAAAAGTAACAAGTCTTGATTGCTTTCGGTTGCAATCAATATAAGATGAACACTAGGACTGTGTTCCCCCTTGATTCCTAACTTCTTAGGTTTATCATGCTTAATCTGATTATTTCACTACCACACATGCAAATTCTAACAAGATAGATATCACCAATTGTCTTTTGAACATGTTGGTAAATTTAAATCTTCACCTTGTGAGTCTCGGAGTGCCATTTTTCAAACCCTTTTCTTTGACCCCAGTTTAACTAGTTCTTTGTGAGTATCAAGTTATTAAACGATGGTGATAGCCTCAAATCACTATTGTAATATCCTTTTCCCAGTCTTGACCTCTTTTGTGAAAATGATCGCAAATACAGGAAAGTTCATAACTTCTATAGTGGTTTAGGAAGAAAACGATTCAAAGAAGATCACAATGCATGCATAAACAATAATCTAGAAGAACGTCACACTTTCACTACTTTGTTATTCCACCAGGGTTCCCACAACCATAGCTAAGGGGTTTAGCCACTCATAGTCAAAAGAAATGCCATGGAATTCAATAAAGATGTCATAGAAATAACTCACAACAATGGAAGAATAAAAGCCTAAGTCTCAAATTAATTAATAAACCAAAAATGAAGAACACAAAGATTCCAAGATCAAAAGTCAATCTTGAAATCAATATATGTTTGTGAATAATATCAGTGTGTAAACTCAAAAACATCAAAAGAGTATTTATAGGTTAAATAAAAACCTTGGAAATTTATACCAAAAGGTACAGTTAAAACCAAGTTGGTGGCCACTTAAGGGTCATAAGTGGCACCTACGCCATATAAGTGGACATCGTAGGTGACAGGTTTCTTCTAAGCTTCAGCATGCTTTAGTACTTGTGCCTACACTAGCACTTACTGGGTGTAAGTAGTACTTACACCTCATAAGTAGCCTCATCCTAAGTACTAGTAAAATATTCAAAACTTCAGAGCCTTTGATCTTCAATTTCTACTACTTCTGATGGCACTTACGGTGTCGTAAGTAGTACTTACCAGGTCGTAAGTGATCCTTCGTCAGTGTCAGTCAAAAACTTTATCTTCCAGGGTTTTTGAACTTAGCATTTCTGAAACTTATGAAGCCACTTACGATAGCATAAGTAGTACTTATGCCATGTAGGTGACTCGCAAATGTGTTATTCAGAAACCTTCAACTACTTTTCTTCTTTTTAGCTCCTAAAACCTAGTTTCCTAGAAAATAGACACAAAACACATCAGATCTACCAAAACAAACCTAAGTACTTGCATATTATCAACTTTAAGCATCGAAAGTTCCATGAAACCATGAAATATGAATAGTCATCAAAAACGTCATCCACAATAGAGAAATCATCCAAGAATACCTTGATTGTATCCTCCACCATATCAAAAAAGATAGACATCATGTAATGTTAAAAGGTGGTGGGAGCATTACAAAGACCGAAAGGCATCCCCTTAAATGTGAATGTACTATATGACCATGTGAAAGTGGTCTTATCTTGGTCCTCAAGATCAATAGAAACCTTATTATACCCTAAATAACCATCAAGAAAACAATACCATCCTCGACCTACAAGAAGGTCTAATTTTTAGTCCATAAATGGCATAGAAATGTGATCCATCTGCGTCCAAGTATTCAGCCTTTGATAATCTATACAAACTTTTCATCTCGTGACTGGACTCATAAGAACTAACTTGTTTTTATTGGGGACCATATTGATCCCACCTTTCTTCAGCACATACTAAATTGGGCTCACCCACATACTATCAGTAATAGGGTAAACCAAAATTGCATCTAACAACTTAATGATCTCCTTCTTCACCACGTCTTGCATAGTTGTATTCAGAAGGAATTGATGCTTAATTCTAGGCACACACTCCAATTCAAGCTGAATCTTATGAGTGCAAATTCTAAGTGGAATCCCGACAATATCTATAATAGTCCAACCAATGGCCCGCATAAACTACTACAACATTGAAATCAAAGCTTTAACCTTTGTATCCAGTAAATCTATATCAATGATAACTAGCAAGGTATTGTTGGTCCCCAAGAATGCATAACCCAAATGAAAAGGGAGGTAGGTCCTTTATTTCCAAGACTAGTGGTTCCTCAATAGATGGTCGGGCTGGTAGGGATGTTCTATTCACTTCTTTGGTGCATAAGAATAAGAACCTCTGCCAACAATTGCACTTACCATCTCATTATACTCATTGATACTATTTGTATAAAATATATTATCATTATCGCCAATGACTCGACACCAAGTCTCTCCTTAATGCGTCAATCAATGCATCTTCATCAATGGTATCTATCACATACACCAACCTGATATCTTTCTGTTGCATCATCAACTGGCATATTTTAAAAGGGACATGTTCATCATTAAGCTTGAATTTCATCTATCCCATCTCTATGTCAACCAATGCCCTACCCATGCCTAGGAAGGGTGTTCCCAAGATGATAGGGATGTAAAAATCTACCTCAGTCGATAATCACAAAAGCAACTGGGAAAATGAATGAAGCAACCTTTACCAACACATCACATAATATACCAATCATCTTTTTTACAATACGATAGACCATCAATAGTCTCATCGAGGTCATCTTACGTGACCCTAACTCCAACTATTTATATATAGCTAGTGGCATCATATTAATACTAGCTCCTAAATAACATAATACTCGTGCAAAATTTAAGGATCCAATAGTGCAAAGCATAGTGAAAGATTTGGGATCATTTTTTTTCTTAACTAAAAATAAGGAAGCAATAGCACTACAGTGGTGCATATTATTGTAGCCCGGGACTACACCTTGAGCGTCACACGGTGCTTACAACCCCGAAGGACCACAAGCTAACCCATGACTGGTACCTGCTATAAATATTAAATAATAATCATAAAACATATGCAAAAGTGAAGCTAAAAATGCCATAAAGTCCATAATATTAAAAAACAAATATTGAGTACATCTGTGGAATAACTGCTAACTGAAAGTGTATGAAAGCCTCCAAACAGCTGAAATAAAAGAGTTGGTAGGACAGGCCCCAACTAATTCTAACTACTATCTAAAAATAACTGAAATACTGAAATATTATAAGTAATACAATGACTACATAAGTATCACATCCTCGATAGATGAGGACTCACTACTGTAGCTGTGGATGATCGTATGATCTGACAAAGTATGGTCAGGAACCCGAGCGCCCGAACCTATGATAGAAGACATCATAAAGTAAAGAGTATGAGTCAGTACTTTGAATGTACTGGTATTCTAGGTGAGGCTAGGCTAATATGCATAGGTTCATGTGCATGAGTAATAATAAATAAATATCATGAAGTAACTAGATGAAAGTATATGCAAGACTGGGACTACTAAAAGTACTAAACATACAATACCAAGCATATATCATCTGTCTAAATTAGACTAAAACTGAAGTACTAAGTTTCTGATAACTGAATACTAATAACTGAAAGTTTAGACTGAAAATGAAGTACTAAATTTCTGATATCTGAATAACTGATAACTATAAGTCATGATCATGTAGAATTGAATTGGGTTCTATACTGAATACAGAATACTAAAACTAAGACTGTGGGAGTTATCATCTAACCGACATACCCGGATTATAGACTGATTTTTTGTCCAACCTGTAACCCCAGTTGGAAGGGTGTTAGCACCGAGCCATGGGTTACTAACAATGGCTGGGTCAACCCTAATCTGGAAGGAAGACTCATGAGATGTATATGGTTACGTCAACCCTAGTCTGGCTGGAAAAAGATTTACCCTATATCGGCTACATAGTTTGTAACTCAGGGACTGCTACTAAGGGTCAAACCCTCTATTGGTAGGAATGCCCCTATCCCTGGGTTCACTCGATGCTGAATCCTACTCCCAACTGAATTGACACTAGAACTGATCACTAGACTGTACTAGGCTTAACTGAACTCACACTGATTCTATTAACTAACAGAATACTACTATTTAGGATACCATAAAATCATTCCATTTCAATTGGGGACTAGATACCTAACATACCTTGGTTTCTGAATTTGTGAGAATTGTTGGTGAATTCTTGAGATTAGGACTTGAACTTTGATAAACCTTGGGTTTGCTCTTAAGAGAATTTTATGAAATAATAAGTGAATTTGCCTTTAGAGAGGCTTAATTTTGTGTTATGGCTGAATAATGTAAGGGGAAAATTATTCAACTACCCTACAAACCCGTAATTTAATAAACAAAAACATGCCAAGTGACGCGACAGATAGGACTCCGCGTTAATCAATTACCAGGATGACCGTTGTATTGCATCGATGGTGATGATGTGA
Source organism: Capsicum annuum (assembly GCF_002878395.1). Lineage (NCBI taxonomy): Eukaryota > Viridiplantae > Streptophyta > Magnoliopsida > Solanales > Solanaceae > Capsicum > Capsicum annuum. The sequence continues at coordinate 62,095,321 of NC_061119.1, read as the reverse complement.
TAGCTAACACAATGCATCCTGATTGCGTCGGATCACTATTTTGGTCATCCAAACATGTCTCAAATGATGTTCAAAAATTTTAAAACTCACCCGATATGACCTATAGATAATCCTGATCAATAATCAATTTAAAAACTAACAATTTAAGGTCGGGAAGACCGAAAATGAAACTATTGAAATATCGAGGCCCAAAATAAGACTAAGTCTTAACACTTAGCTAAATTTTTTCTAAGTATGGGACCTCTTTTGTCATGCTATATAGGATTGAAATGGGCTAAGACTTTACGGGGTCTTACAATATCTCCCCCTTGGGATCATTGTTCCTTGAATGAGACTGATTAAACTAGTAGGCACTGAGGTACTGAGACTATACTGATGTGCATAGCTGAATTATAACTGAATCTTGAGACATGACACATGACTGAACTGATTTATAAATGCATGAATGATATGAGAATGATATGTAGCTGGAACTAAGCATAGAACAAAGAAAACCTAAGAAAGACTATTACCTTAGGCTGATTCTGAAATTACAGAGAAGAGATGAGGGTACTTAGTTTGCATGTCTGCTTCTACTTCCCAAGAGGCTCCCTTAACAGACTGGTTCTACCAAATAAATTTGACCAAGGAAAATTCTTTATTCCTTAGTTTGCGAGTTTGACAATTGAGGATTTCGACTGGGACTTCATCATAAGAGAGACTATTCTAAACATCTACACTCTCTATGGGGACTACAACTATTGGGTAACCTATGCACTTCTTTAGCAAGGAGACATGAAACACTGGGTGCACGGATGCTAAGTCTCTAGGCAACTCAAGTTCATAGGCTACCTTTCCAAAATGACTCAGAATCCTATAAGGACCAACATATCGAGGACTAAGCTTCCCCTTCTTACCAAACCTCTTCACTCCCTTCATAGAAGAGATTTTCAAATATAAAAAGTTGTCAATCTCAAATTCAGAATATTTCATTCTCATATCTGCATAAAATTTTGGTCAGCTCTAGGCTATCTTAAGCCTCTCCTTGATAAACTATACTTTCTCTAAAGAATCAAACACCAAGTCAGGCCCTACCACAGTGGCCTCACTTACTTCAAACCAACCAATTAGAGATCTATATCTCCTCCCATAAAGATCCTCAAACAGAGCCACATGAATACTAGAATAATAACTGTTATTATATGTAAACTCAATCAAAGGTAAGTGGTCATCCCAATGGCCCTTAAAGTCATCGACACATGCTCTCAAAATATCCTTTAAAGTCTGAATGGTCCTTTTTACTTGACCATCTATTTGAGGGTAGAAGGTTGTACTGAGGTGGACTTGGGTACCAAGACCCTTTTAGAAGGCTTTCCAAAAGTGAAAGGTAAACTGCGTACCTCTATCTAAAATGATGGACAATGGGACACAATGAAACCTAACCAACTCTTTAATATAGAGCTTGGCATAGTCCTTGGCTAAATAGGAAGTATGGACTAAAAAGAAATGGGAAGACTTGGTCATCCTGTCTACATGACCCAAATCAAATCGTGTTGATAATGAGTATGAGGCAAACCCATCACGAAGTCCATGTTCACTTTTTCCCATTTACATGTGGGAATACTGAACTCCTGCATGGAACCACTAGGCTTTGGTGCTTAATCTTCACCCGATGATAAGTAAAGCCCTTAGCCACAAACTCTGCAATGTCCCTCTTTATCCCACTCCACCAATAGACCTCCTACAAGTCACCGTATATGTTAGTGGCCCGTAGATGAATAGAGTAATGTTCACCATACTCTTCAACGAGAATTGTTGTCTCACATTATCTATGCATGGCATACATAACCTACCCTGGCAACATAACACACCATCTCTCCTTAGAAGAAAACCTTTACTTTCTAATCTCTGACTGACTCTTTCAGCTTAACTAAATTGGGATCTATGTCTTGCTTTACTTTCACCTTGAAAACTTAAAAAGATTTTAAACTATTTTGCACCCAAACACTACTCTCAACCAAATCAACCAAATGGATAACTAGTCTGGCAAGTTGATGAACTTCCTGAACTAACTTCTTTTTACCATTCTCAATGTGATCAACACTAACCATGGACAACCTACTGAGGGCATCTGCCGCTATATTGGACTTGCCTGGATGATACAAAACACTCATGTCATAGTTTTTCAACAACTCTAACTAACTTCTCTGATGCAAGTTCAGGTCTTTCTATGAAAACACATACTACAGGCTTTTGTGGTCTGTGAATACATCAACATACACCTATACGAATAGTGCCTCTAAATCTTTAAGTTAAATACAATCGTTGCTAGTTCAAGATCACGGGTGGGATAATTCTTTTCATGGGGCTTAAGTTATCTAGAAGCGTAGGATATGACCCTACCCTTCTGCATCAAAACAAACCCCAAGACAACTCTGGAAGCATCACAGTATACAACAAATCCATCTGAACTATCAGGCAAAGTCAAAACTGGAGTTGTAGTGAGTCGAGTCTTTAACTCCTAAAAACTCTTCTCACAAGAATTCGTCCACTGGAACTTGACTTTCTTCTAAGTCAATCTGGAAATGAGGGATGTAATAAAGGAAAATCCTTCAACAAACCATTGGTAATATCCATCCAAACCTAAGAAACTCCTAATATCTGATGGAGAGATGGGTTTAGGCTAGTTTCTCACTGCTTTGGTCTTTTGGGGATCAACTTTGGTGCCATCATCAAAAACTATGTGACCAAGAAAAGCTACTGACCTTAGGTAAAATTTGCATTTACTAAATTTCGTGAACAATTGATGGGCTCTGAGAGTCTATAATACTATTCTGAGATGGTCTGCGTGATTATTTTCATTGCGAGAGTAGACAAGAATGTCATTGATGAAGACTATGATGAACATGTCCAAGTACTGCTTAAACACGGGGTTCATCAAGTCCATAAAAGCTGTTGGGGCATTGGTAAGACTAAATGACATGACTAGAAATTCTAGGTGAGCATACCAAGTTCTAAAAGTTGTTTTCAAAATGTCACATTCGCTTACTCCGAGCTGATGATAGTAGGATCTGAGGTGTATCTTAGAAAAGTAACTGGCACCCTGAAGTTGGTCAAATAAGTTATTGATTCTAGGAAGTGGGTATTTATTTTTTATGGTGACTTTTCTCAACTGGCGATAGTCCATACACATTCTAAGAGAACTATGTTTCTTTTGCAAGAATAAAATTGGTACACCCCAAGGAGATACGCTGGGCCTGATGAACCCTTTGTCTAAAAGGTCTTTCAACTATTCTTTCAACTCTTTAAGTTTGGCTGAAGCCATTCTGTATAGGAAAATAGAGATGAGTTTAGTATCATGAAGAAGGTCTATTCCAAACTCAATTTCCCTTTTGGGAGAAACTCCAGGGAGATCTTCGAGAAACATATCTAGAAATTCACTTGCGAATGGAACTGACTCAAGATTAGGAATCTTAGAGCTAAAGTCTTTGACTCGTACTAGATGATAGACACACCCCTTGGATATTATTTTTATCACTCTAAGGTATGAAACAAGTTGACCCTTAAGTGTTGTGGTACTACCCTTTTATTTTAGGATAGGTTCATTCGAGAACTGAAAATAGATAATTCGGCAATCAATTGAAGCATAGCATAAATGGATTCAATCCATACCAAGAATGATGTCAAAATCCATCATCTCTATCTCTAAAAGGTCTGCTGAAGTAACTTTTTGAGACACCATAATCGGACAGTTCTTGTATGCTCATCAGGCTATGATAGACTTACCCATTGGGGTAGAGACTGAGAATGGCTCTGTTAGGATTTCGGGGCTGACTTTAAAGCATAAACATGTAAATGAAAGACTTACAACATACTAGTAACCATATCAGGAGAACTCTCCTGATCCTATCGGGACTGAAGTGCATAGAGCCAGTTTAGGCGCTACCTACTAGTGGCACTGGAAGCGGCACCCTACTGAGATGGGCGGCCATACTGAACTGGGGTACAATTATGCTGACTCTGCAAAACTACCTGAGGAAATTCTTTGATCCTATGGCCCATATTAACACACTTAAAACACACATTGTTGCCAACCATGCAAACACCCTGATAGTTTGTGTTATATTTTTGGCAAAGAGGATTTTTTCGAGCACTGTTCACACTACCCTGAGATTTAGAACCTGGCATCCTATCCTTACTATCATTCTTGAATTTAGGCATCGATGCACTAGCCGAAGACAAAGCTGGGACTGAATATTTTGGGAAGATATAAGGATGGTTTCCACCTTTTAACTTTGGCTAAGTAAAACTGAAGCTACTTATTCTCGCCCTCTTGTTCTCTCTTTTTTTTCTCCTTAGTCTTTTGTTCCTTAATATTGAGCATGGACCATCAACCTAGACAAGTCCATCTCCTTAATCAGCATTGCAGTCCTACACTCCTTGACCATATTATCAGATACACTAGACACGAACTTGCTCATCTTAGACCTGCTATCAACTATCACATGAGGAGTGAACCTATCTAATTGAGTAAACTTGAGGGAATAATATTTCACACTCATATTTCCCTGCTTCAAGTTGATGAACACTAACACCTTAGCCTCCCTGAACTCCAACAGAAAGAACCTATCTAGGAAGGTAGTAGCAAACTTTTCCCATTTTATAGGCTCTATATCTGCTCCTCTATCTACTTTCTACTTCTTAAACCATGTATTAGAAATATCTTGAATCTGATAGGTAGTTAACTCAGCACTCTCACTAGCAATTACCCCCATAATGTTTGTTACCTTCTTCACTATGTCGAGTAATTTCTATGGATCCTCTTCAGGCTTAGACCCCAAAAATAAAGGAGGGTTCATTCAGGTAAAGTCCTGAATTATAGCTGCAGTAGTATTGGCCACTGGGTTGTCCTGAATAGAAGCTGGCCGAATATTCTAAGTTGCCACATAATGGGCTAGAGTGGTGAATACTGCTCTAAATTCAGCATAAGAAATGTGCTCATTCAGGGGATCTTGCTGAACGGGAGGAGGTGTTGGCTGGTTCCCAGTTCTTCTTCTGTTAGTCTTTCTGGGAGGCATGTTCTATAAATGAAAGGAAAAGTTAGATTAGATAAAGAGTTTAACTTGAGCTCATGCACACTCACATGATATGAACACTGAAAGAAGGGAACTTTTCCTAAAAATGCCTCGTAGCCTCTTGTTCATAAGTGTGGCGCGCTACACACCCATGCACAAGACTCTACTTGACATGGATTACAAACTCCCTAGGATACTTTAGAACCTTAGGCTCTGATAACAAGTTTGTAACACCTCGATAATACAACCTGGGCGTCATATGATGCTTACAACCCTGAAGGACCACAAGCTAACCCATGACTGGTACCTAGTGTAAATATTGAATAATAATTATAAAACATATGCGAAAGTAAAGCTGAAAATGCCATAAGTTCCATAATACTAAAGAACAAATACTGAGTACATCTGTGGAATAACTACTAACTAAAATTGTCTGAAAGCCTCTAAACATCTAAAATAAAAGAGTTGGTGGGACAGACCCCAACTAACTCCAACTACTGTCTAAAAATAATTGAAATACTAAAATACTGTAAGTAATACAATGACTAAATAAGTATCACATCCTCGATGGATGAGGACTCACTACTGTAGCTGTGGCTAATCGTCTGATCTGACTAAGTACGATCAGGAACCCGAGCGTTTGAACCTATGATATGAGACATCATAGAACAAAGACAATATGAGTTAGTACTTTAAATGTACTGGTATGCTAGATGAGGTTAGGATAATATACATAGGTTCATGTACATGAGTAATAATAACTAAATATCATGAAGTAACTGGATGAGAGTAAATGCAAGACTGGACTACAGAAAGTACAGAGCATACAATACCAAGCATATATCATCTATCTGAATTAGACTGAAACTGAAGTACTGAGTTTCTAATAACTTAATACTGATAACTAAAAGTTTAGACTTAAACTAAAGTACTAAATTTCTAATAACTGAATAACTGATAACTGTAAGTCATGATCGTGTAGAACTAAAGTGAGTTCTGTATTGAATACTGAATACTAAATACTGAAACTGAGACTATGAAAGTTATCATCTAACCAACATACCCCGATTATAGACTGATTTGGAGTCCAACCTGTAACCCCAGTTGGAAGGGTGTTAGCACCATGCCATGGGTTACTAACACTGGCTGGATAAACCCTAATCTATAGGAAGACTCATGAGATGTATAAGGTTACGTCAATCCTAGTTTGGCAGGAAGATAATTTACCGTACGCTGGCTACATAGTTCTATAACTCAAGGACTGCTACTAAGGTTCAAACCCTCTACTGGCAGGAATGCTCTTATCCTTAGGTTCACTCGGTCTGAATCCTACTACCAACTAAATCAACACTAGAACTGATCACTAGACTATACTAAGATTGACTAAACTCACACTAGTTCTATTAACTGACTGAATGCTACTTTTTGGGATACCACAAAATCATTCTATTTTGACTGGAGACTAGATAAACAACTAATTTTGGGTCTCGATAGCATAGATAATGGAACCATATCTCAACTTTAAAAGAATCACATAGGTTACCATGCACAATTCATTCACATAGATATTTTTTCAAACACCTAGCATGCATAAATATTGTACATTAGAATAAGAAATATATGAATGTCATGACTACCACATTCAACATCAAAATTCAACAATTTAACATGAGGGTTACATAAATCAACACACATTCTAGTTTATTTACATGAAACTCAAAATCTTCTTGTCTTGAAACCCACACAACAATACATACATGACAACAATTCCATTCAAGAATGTAAATCAAAATCTAAGTTCTGAAAAAGGATTCTTAAACTCCAAGGGTGGAAGGAACCCAAGGATAAACACCTAACATACCTTGGTTTCTAAATTTGTGAGAATTGTTGGTGAATTCATGAGATTAGTACTTGAACTTTGATGAACCTAGGGTTTGCTATTGAGAGAATTTTATGAAATAATGAGTGAATTTGCCTTTTAGAAGGCTTAATTTCATGTTATGGATGAATAATGTAAGGGGAAAATGACTAAACTACCCCACAAATCCGTAATTTAATAAACAAAAGTGACATGATAGGTGACGCGCTGCATTGATCAACCTAACACGATGATCGTCGCACTGCATCAATGGTGATGACGCATCCTAATCTCATCGGCTCACTATTTTGTTCATCTAAACATGTCTCAAATAATGTCTAAAAATTTTGAAACTCACCCAAGATGACCTATAGATAATCCTAATCATTAATCAATTTAAAAATTGACAATTTAAGGTTGGGAAGATAAAAAATTAGACCACTAAAATATCTAGGCCAAAAATAAAACTAAGTCTTAATACTTCACTAAAATTTTTCTAAGTCTAGGACCTCTTTTGGCATGTTATATAGGACTTAAATAGGCTAGGACTTTATGGGGTCTTACAATTATCAGTGGGCTTAAAACTCACCATTCCTTTCTTAGTCACTAAATCTTTCATGAATTTTGCATAACCAAGCATTTTCTCTAATGCTTCGCATAAGAGAGATATTCACAAATAATTCCTTTAATATTGACATAAATTTTTGATATTTCCCTTCTTTCACTTTCTTTTTCCCCTTTGAGAAAAAGGTGGAGGAGGTCGTAAAATAGTTTTCAATACTGGTTTGACCTCCTTACCCTTTCCTTTATCATTATCAGCTCATTTATTTTTACACTCATCAATTTCTATGACATCTCACTATCAGTTACAAACTTCTTAGTTTTAGATTTGAGTGCATCATCAATATCTATAGTACCATTTCTTACCTTATCAGCCACATGTATGAGTATATCAATAGTATCATTACCACTCTGAGTGGTGATAGATAGGCAGTGTCTTTTATTCTTCAGATTGTGAATGGTATTTCTCAAAAAAGTTCTCGGCTAATATTGATTCAACATAGATGACATCTACCCAAACTGCTACTCAAGCTGCTTAATTACAGTAGCATGCGATTATACTTTAAAGCTTTATCTTGGTATGTCTATCTTACTCTTCTTAAGGCAAATCTCTTAGCTCTCTAAACCCTTCACAAGATTAGCAAGTAATATTTTAATTCTAGAGTCAGTATCACGACTCCCCGGTGGAACAAAAAGACCACTCTTCTCTTTGTAATCATCTTTGATCCTCCAGTCACCATCACGCTCTCAACCCATGTCCCTATACCTGTGTCCATATTAGTCCCAACCTTGATTCCCTTACCTCAAATTCCAGCTGTCCTAATTAGACCCTTGGTCCTTGGCTCATAAACCCTCCATCCCTCTATTCAAGTACTTTACTTTCTTCTCAGAATCAAACTCTTCATCCCTAAAAGATTTACCTCATACTCCCACTATATTTACCTTTTATGCTCTGATAGCAGCAAATTGCTTAGTAAGTAATCAAATCTCTATCCTCAATTGTGCTATCTCTTGAGCCATTGTCTTATCTAGGCCTTTCTGCTCACTAGAATCACTAATAGTATAAGTATCTGCTGATCTATCTGTCTCTCGAGTATGCCACCATCGGTTGGTTTTAGTAATTCGATTTGAGATCTTTGCGACCTACTTCCAATGGAAACTTATGAAAGCCCTACCAGTAATTGTAACATCCACAGTCTTGGTATTTATATTCAAGCCTCTATACAATATCTCCAGCAAATCCTCCCTAAAATCTCGTGTTTCGAAATATTCATCAGCTTTTTCTTAAACCTCAACTATGTCTCGTACAACACCTCTAAATGTAATTGTCAAAAATTATAAATCTCATCCTTCAACTGCAGCAATCTAGAAAGCAAGAAAAATTAGTTCAAGAACTATGTTCTCAACTTATTCCAAGTGGTAGTGGACTCATGAGGTAGCTCTCCTAACCATAATATCGCTTAATCTGCAAGACAGAATGGAAATAACGTAAGTCATAAAGCTTCCTAACTCACCCCGATAGATTGTACAAAGTACAAATCCCAACAAAGATCATAATGTGTATATTTGCATCATCGATAGGCAAACTAGAAAAATCTTTCCTTAAATTCAGTAACTGAATCATTCCACTCATAATGTCAAATTTTGTTCCTTAGGGTAACTCTGGAGGAATGACAACACCTATCTCAAACAGTTCAATATATATTAAATCTTCTTTCGGATTATCATAAATTGCCAAATACTGATAAGCGGGTTGTTGAACTCTAGTTTTTCTAAGTCTGTCCCCATAGAGTGTTGCTCGACGATCTTCTTCTTCCTATCTATCCTTCTCCTCAGCATATCAGGCAAGTACTAACCTTATATTTTCTTCATCTATCAACCGGTTAGTGATTTTCTTAGAATTTTATTGAATACCATGTGGAGGTGGATGATTCAATATGGTTGGGTCATCATGAACCCCTTCATGCTAGGATCTATGCTCATACTCTTCTTCTCTCCGTCTTACAATTCTGTCATAAGGTCCATTCAAGATCAGGATCAAATGCAATCAAGGGATGACTTGATTCCTAGTAATAGGCATACACCGGTGTGTGCCATAGGAACAATAGAAAATCAATAACCAACAACCTCAACAAAATCTATCAATTAATACTCAACCTTATTTTCCAGTAATAATGCCATAATTTAATATTACCCAAATTATACCTCCTATAAACTATAAAGCAATCGCTTGTAAAATATAGAACCCAATAAATTTAGGGTCAATCCCATGAGGAATAGGCCAAAAATCTGTCATGAACTTGCTAATATAATTGGAAATTGCAGAAAGTAAATGGGGTTTTTGTAACAGTAAGAGTAAAGTAACAATGTTGGGTAAATAGGATTGTTATCAATATGATATAATCACTAGGATTGTGTTCCCCCCTGACTTCATAACTCCATAAACTTATCGCGCTCAGTAGACTATCTTGATGTCTCGCATACAAATATAACAAATTATGTATCACCTAACCATCTCTCGACCTTAGTTTGGGTGAAGTTCACTCATCTCCTCTTGGTCTTAGATTATCACATTACTAACCCTTATTCTAGATCTCAGTTTAACTATCTCTTCTTTGTCTCAAGTTAATTAGATGAAGGTTGGTAGCTTAAAATTATTATTGTAATTTTTTCTAATCTCTACCTCTCTCTCAAGCAAGTATAAAATCTAGGCGAGTTCCTAAAATTTGCAACCTTTAAGAATGAAATCAAAACAAAAGAAATCCCAATACATGAAAAAAATACAAAGTTAGAATGACTTTGCACTTGCCCTACTTTGTTAATCCATCAGGGTTCCCACAACCCTATTTATGAGTTTATCTACTCATAATTGTAAAAACACACATAGAATTCATGGATGAAATCATATGAATAAACTTACAAAAAATAATAATGAAAACCCAAAATCTCAAATTAATCTCAAACCCTAACAACTAAGAACAATAATTCTAAGATTAATAATGTATCTCAAAAATCAAAACAATATAAAATATTTATAAAGTGCATAAACTGAAAAAAAACATCTAATAGGTATTTATAAATACATTAGCAACCTATCCTAAATATAGTAGGAAAGTTAAGTCGGCACAAACCCATGACCCAACTTACAAGCCATAGGTTGTACCTACGAGGTGTAAGTAGGCTCTTGGAAATTAGAGAAATCTTTAGGTTGTAGATTACCTACCTAAAAAGGCACCCTACGGTCTGTAGATAGTACCTACGCCTCATAGGTAAGGAGCGAAGAAATCAGACTTGGCCCTCAACTCTCAAAACTTCAAACCACCAACCTACGTGGCCAACCTATGTGGCTAACCTACGGACCTATAGGTACTATCTATGAGCTCGTAGGTAGCCTTTTCAGCTATACATTATTTTTATTTATTTTTTTGGCTCCAAACTCAATTTCCTTGTAAAATCAAACCAAAAGCACATAACTTCTAACAAAGTACATAATTACTTGAATAATTTCCCCTTTTAAGCATTTAAGTTCCATGAAACCATGGCACATCAATGTACATTAAAGTTTGACAGTTCAAAGATATCGCATCTACAGAGTGCATTTGATGCAAGTTCACTACAAAATGTTTAAAGGGAAACGTACTTATCCAGATGCAATTTATATTTGATTGTAGATCACATATTTGTCCATACATTTTTTATGAAAAAGTCATTTTTCATTTATGAGGGGGATTGTTGGCTTCAAAGTGAAAGTGAATGGGAAATGGAGAGAAGAAAATAAAGGGAAATATAAAGTGTGTATTCACTTTATAAAGGAAATGTACTCCCTCATTGGTGGGAGAAAGGAAAATCCTGGTGCTTAAGTATAGAATCACTCCTTAACATGGATAAAAAAGCAAGAACAAGGCAAGCCATGCATCGTCATCGTCGTCCCTTGATTGGTTCGACTTCGACTGTGGTTTTGGATTTGGATTTGGAAATAATCGATTGAGAGATTATCTTTTTGAACAAAACTCAATTGAACCTTGATAATTAGTGTTGTCTTAATCTAAATATCTAATAAAGAACTTTCCCTATTTGTGAACGCACTCGAGCATGTGCAGACGCATGTCACAACGCAACTTAAAGGGATGTGTCTCTTTGAGGCGTAGTTTGATAAAGAAAAAGGTGACCTATACACACACCTAGCGACCTATGGACATAAGTTCCAATGTAGGTCAAGCTAGAATATTCTAGTTTATGTCATAAAGCAACCTACGGCCGTATGTGGGCTACCTACTCACGCAGATGGATCAATAGGTGACTTGACAGTTTGAAATAGTGTGTCTTTTCAAGAACCATTTCTTCCTTTTTGAAGCACTACCTTTTGTCTATATATACCTAAATTTTTCCACAGGTAAAGGCATGAATATTTTGAAGTCAGATACTTGCTTCTCTTTAAAAAACTTAAGTGTTATCTACAATCGCTGAGTGAGTTCGTACTTCAGTAAATTTGAGGTATTGCTATTTGCTGAGTGAATCATTTTATCTTGGGAAGATAAATTCCATAACCTCGGGAACTTGAGGAGAATAAATTTCTTAAGAATACACTATGAATACAATGGACTTGATTCTTTCTATCTCCATCTCTTTCTAAACATTGGTTTTACTGTTTTTCCATAAAATAGTTTGAACTTCATTTTGAGAGCTCATAAATTATATGAACTTTTGTTTGAAGTTCTTGAAACTTAATTTTGATAGTTCATAACTTTTTTGAACTTTTGTTTGAAGTTTTTGTTGATTAATACAGATTCTGTACCCGAAAAATAATATTTCTCTCCATAAATTTCAAGAAGTTTGGGTTCCATTTGATTTTAAAAGTTTTTCAAATATGTTTTCAATATTATTTTTGAATGAAACCTCTACATTAAATGTTGTTATATGAATAACTGAAATTATATTCCATAACTATTAAGTTCGAATTTATTTGAGTTGGGTTCAAATTTGTAAGTAAAAATTGCTTAAAGCTGAAAAAATAGTGGTTGTTCATTGATCTGGAAGTAGGGTTGGGCACATTTTGGTTCAAACCAAAAAAAACAAAAAACTAAATCAAAATTTAATTTTGATTTTGGTTTTTTGGATTTTTGATTCATCTTTGATTTCAAAGTTTAGAAATTCGGTTAAATGGTTCGATTTTTAATTTTTCAGAAAAAAATTTAGATAAACCAAAAACCCAAAATTAAATAATATATAAATTTAAATATATATATATATATATATATATTATTTATATTCCGTATAATTATATAAATATATAATAATTAACTTGTAACCCTAAGTATTCATTTCATATTTTCATTACTGCTGAAACAACGACACCTCAAGGAGACGAGTGTTGAGGTTCACTATTGACTTTTGTGTTGTTTTGTGGACTGTTTATGCAAACTTATGCATAATGTAGTTATGTATTATGTTAAATTTATGGTTATCTCATTTCATTTCATGCATTTTGAGATATTTATAATTGGAAATAAAAAATAGGTTTGAAAAAAATCATTATCCTAAAAAAATTACCAATTTGAAATGCCAGTCATGACAAAAAAGGCTCACTACTTTAATCTTCAAAACCAAAATAAAAATTCAAAATAACCGAACTAAATTTGTAAAAACCAATCCAAACCAAATTTATTTTGGTTTGATTACGATTGTCATTTTCGTCAATTCAAAAACTAAAAAATAAATCGATATTAAACAACCAAATCAAACAAACCAAATTTCCAACCCTATTTGGAAGAAAAAGTGGCCCAAGAGCCATTGTTGGAGTCAAGCTTGAGATAGAAATTTTTTTGTGGCTTCGAAATGAGTTGTTTTTGATAGCTAAAAACCCTCTATTTGAGGCTGAGTAATGTGAAGAAAAAATTGAAAATGCCTTGACAGACATTATTGAAACTTTGAAACGTTAATTTTCTGCAAATTCTACCAACCTTGTTCAATTCTTTTCTTAGTTTCATAATTAATAACAATCCATTATGTGCAATAAATGCAGATTTATTTTTGCAATAAACTTCTTGAGATTTAAGGAGAGGAAGAAAGAAAATTTTATTTTTGTGTTTAGGACTTTGTAAATAGATAAAGAGAAAAGGAAAAAGAAAAAATAAAAAAATAAAATTAGAAATGAAAAAAGAATATTAAGGAAATAAAAATTAGGTGGTGAGGTGGCATGTCATGTGTCACATGGCATCCAACTCACCCAAATGTTAAGCCATGTGGAAAAGTGTGAAATATAGGGGCATTTTTGTTAATTTTGCTAAGGGTAGTGGTATATTTAGTCCTAAAGTATGACTAAGGATAAATCTAGCTAATAAATTAAAGTAAAGGACTATTTTTTTAATCCTTTTTTCAATTAAAAAAAAAAAAGAAATAAAGAAAATTTTTGGCCCTTTTCTCAATAAAAGAAAAACGAAAACGAAAAAAGAGGAAGAAAAAATTGGGGGAAAAAAGAAAAATAGAAGAGATAAAGAGAGGAAATAAAGGAGAGAGGCTATGGATTGTATTTAATTAACAAGATAAATTATAAATTATAATTAATAAAAACTTAAGCAAAATAAGGTAATTAGGAATATATGTTTGCTAAGCCATGTGGTTATCCCATGAAAATACCCAGTCACGTTTATTTATGAAAAAAGTATAGAGCATAATATAGTTAAATCTGTAATTATGATACATAACAACACTTTAAATAAATTAATTGAAATAGCAAAAGTAGCAATATGTAGGGTGGATCCAGGAGAATACCCCATATGCAGTTGTCAAGTGTAACTCCCCATTTTTCGTGCTTCAACATTTATCCTTTCCTATTTTATCTTTCTCAATTTTTCTCCTGTTTTTTAGAATTCAGATTCTACAATATTTTGAAAAGCTTTCTACCCAAAATTGCATTTCATAAAATCAGGTAACAATTAATTTCAGTTTTTGCATTTTATCTCTTCCCAAATATACATCTCTAAAAATGAATTGTATTTCTCTTTTACACATTGATTTTATGTTTCGACATTGGTATTGGAGGAGATAGACTATTAATGGATAAATTGAAGGAGATGAATAAAGATTTTGTTCATAGTGTTCTATGGAAAAGGGAATTGTTAGTTGTTATTCATGGAGTAAAAAGAAAGAATTTTTAAAATCAATGTTCTCAGATTTACTTAATGCAACATAGTTTTCTCATTGAATAAAGTTTCATTTTCAGATCTATAATGACAACTTTCAATTCCTTTCTTAGATCTATGTTCCTAATACATTCCGATTATCATTTGCATTTTTTTTCATATTTATTTTGTAATTTTCTTTCACTCTTCATTAGATTTCATCTAATTTCTTCAATTTCAATAATGTTCTTGTTTGTATATTTGTATCAATGTATAAATTGATATATATTTTTATAGTTGTATCAATGTATAAATTTAATTTAAATTATTTTAGTTTCGTTAGACGTTTGTATCCAATATAACGTGATTTTTTACAGTTCAAACGTATTTGGATTGGTGAATTTATACAATTGTAATACATTTTTGTATCATGCAATTGTATAATTGTATTAGTGACTTTTGTTTGATTGAAGTGTATTTGTTAATGTATGTATGCATTGTATATCAATTTAATGTCAATAAAGCTTGAATTTGCAGTTGTATATGTATTTCATAACAAATAAATGAATTTATATATGTAATTCAAAGAGTGATAACAGTGTTTTAATGGGTCTATATGTTGTATATTCATTTAAAGTTGTAAAAATAGTTGCATTTTGTATGTGAATAAGGCCTGAAATTTATAATTGTATACCCATTTCAAAACAAAGAAATGAATTTGTATATGTATTTCAAAGAATGATGGCAGTGTTTAAAGAGTCTATGTGTTGTATATGTATTTGAGATCATAAAATAATTATATATTTGTATGTGAATGTCAAAACTCGAGACTACCCCCTAGTCACAATATGGTACTCAGAGTCACAAGTAACTCCAAGCTAACCCATGGTCTGGCAAAATATGAAGAATATTAAAGCAAATAATGAGATACTGAGTGGAAACTAAACTAAATAACACGATTATAATGAAAGTAAAATCAATACTGGATGTCAAAACTGAGACTGTCTAACATAATCAACATACTGAAAATACAAATGTTTGTTTGAAAGACTCTAAATCATATGAGTTGTTGGGATAAGACTCCAACTAACTCCAACTATCTAAAACTAGAATACTACTGAAAAGAAATTTCGATAAATAGCCCTCGAAAGATGAGAACTAACCAAACATTATTGCTGATACGGTGCATAATCATACTAAGAGTGATATGGATGGTAAATGTTGGAACCTATATTATAAGACAATATAACACAAAATAAAATATGCGATCAATACTTTAAATGTACTGAGTATGTGAGATGGAAAATAACTGATATAGGCTAAACACAATGCACATGACATGATAAAATTATGCAAGACTAAGTAATAAACATGTACTGTATTATAAGCTAACAATTGAGTACGATGTCATGCAAGTATCTAAATCTAAACTATGAACAGTGGATAGTGGGAGCTACTATTAATCGACATACTCTAATCTGAGTTAACCAAGGTCCAACCTATAACCCCAGATGGATGGGTGTTAGTATCTTGCCAAGGGTACGATTACTAACTGACGTGGATCCACTAAACTATTGTCTGAAAAGACTAAGGTGTCAATGTGTGACCCTTTAGAACCTAAGAAGGCATAGTTCTAGGACTTAGATACTTCTACTAAAGATCTGAACCTAACTGACAGGTGAGCCTTCATTCCTGCGTCCGCTCGGGGCTAAGAACTACTCCCAACTGAATGACATTTATAACTGAAAATGCTCAAGAATATTAATATTTTGAAAATTGAATATAAATACATGATATAAAAGTATTCAATAAAAATTAAGTTGGAGGATCTATAAATGATAAGTGTATACATGAAATCCTAGGTCATCGGGTGTTCATAACCTACCATCTCTGAAGAATGCAACTAATCATGACAATACTACAATCTGGGCATAATAAGAAATTTCATAACTCAAGCCTAAAATTAAGAATTTATCAATATAATGATATTTCATAATGATGAGCATGGAAAGATGCTCAAATTTATGAGAAAATATGTATTCATGGTTTAGTCAAAGTAAGAAATTGAAAACTAAAGAAATTCACTCTTTACATGGAAATTCTAAGCTTGAATGGTGAATTAAACTTGGGAAATTGAGTTAACTTTGGGACTCAATGAATGAAAGGAAAACCAATGACCAAACCCCACATACCTGAGGTTTAAAACCTTGATGACACCTTTGAATTTAGAACCTAAAGTTGAAGAACCCTAGTTTTTGCCTTTAGAGAAGAAAATTATCTATTTCTCTATGTTCTCTCTAAGACTTGACTGGATTTTGAGCTACTAGAGAATTCAGGATGTTTTAGCCTTATATTCCAGTCTAAGGATCATTTAAACTACGGTTTTTTGGTGTTAGAAGTGTAGGAAAAGACCAAACAACACTTTTAAAAATGCTACAACACTGCAGAATAGTCCCGGCTAACAGTTTAGATGATGAAAAGTAAATCCCTTGACTAACCATCACACAACCTATCACAAAATGACCAAATTTTGGTCTTACTACTTAAGACTGACAGTTTTCCCCAATGGTCCATTGCTGGTATATGGCTCGTCACCTGTGACGTCATACTTTGGCAGACAGATACCCATTGGTAAATTGCGCATAACTTCTTACTCTGATATTGTATTAAGGATAAATGTGTTGTGTTGGAAATATAATTCAAATATCTATTATTTAGTGGGTATTGAGCTTAAAAATATATTAGAATTTAAGAGTTATGCTCATTTGAAGTTAACAATAGAAAAATACTTTACAATAAATCAATCGGTAAGGGAGGTTTTGATTTGGATATGAGCTAGGAATTATTTGTGGCCTTAATACATGCCTAAATTACTTCTCACACTGTCAAAAAATGAAATTTTATTTATGCATGTATGTCATGAACCGAACCTAGGCCCTGGCCGTGACGAGCAAACTGAACCATAAAGGCCCGATCACCCATCTAACTTGTAATCACATACACCATTCATATACAAAAAATAAATGCGAAAATATAACTGAATAAGGGATCATGGTGATGCTCTGAAAACAACATAATGTTAAATACTACAATTCGACAACATTAAAATAATATCTAACTCGGTCTGCAAAATCTCTACAACATAAGAACAAAGCTGTCTGAAAACTGGGACAAGGGCCCCAATAGACCAAAAGCATAATAACGATAAATTACTAAAGGAAATTAGGCCCTATGAAATATGAAAGGCTCAACAACTGAACTCTGCACTTCAGTCTGAAGAAATCTACTGCTTATCCGGACCCCTAGATTGTGCCTCAGAACCTGAAAGGTAGGGGTTCAATACAGTTGTACTGGTATGCAGAGCAAATCTAAAATAGTAATTGGTATTCAACATATATTAGATCAATTTAAAACAATTCATAAATATATCATAAGGTAAAATCACATGGGCATATTTAAAAAACTTTGTAAAATCATCTGAACTCTGTGACACTCTTTGTTTTACTTCTGCACTAGGAGGTATACCCTACAAATCTGTAATTCCATGGGTTATATGGAATATTCCCTTAACTCGGTAGCCAAGCCCCCAACCCAAGTTTGTTGCAAGGGTCGGAGTCTCTAAATCTCTACTACGCCACAGGGTCATTGCCAGCGTGCAAAAGTAATATACCCGTATTGGCAAAATACGATTTTAGGCTATGAGTTGATTGACTCGTTCCCTCTTTGGGTAACCACCTAACCCTCTTTAAGCCCATTTTTAATTCTGTACAATATGTAAACTCTGAAATCAAGTTCTGAAGACTCTAATTCTATTATGGCATATATTTACATAGTATCGTCATACCATTGACTTGAAAGTCACATTCTCTAAGCCATTTATAGCAACTTATGTCTATATTCTCAAATCATGAAATTCAAGATCACCATATCAACAATTCTTTTCAAGAAACACATTCTGTAAAACTCATGTAAAACCATGCAGGCAATTCTCTTTATGAACAATTCAGTAAACAAAGGTGGTCATGTCAAAATTCTTAATTTCATGCAATTCTTTCTCTTTAACACAAAATATAGTTATATCAAGAAACACTCTCTCATCATCTCTAAATCATGTTCAAATACTATGAAATTGATAAAA
>NC_061119.1:62064932-62073589 GCF_002878395.1 Capsicum annuum | reverse complement strand
GGCCCGTTGGGCCAACCCGACCCAGCCTGTAATTTGATGGAGTTAGGTTTCAGTTTTGCAGCTCATTTAAGAACAAGACTTTTTAGCCCTGCCCAGATAAGCCCATGGCCCGTGGGACTTGAGCAATGTGGGTTGGGCTAGTCCATGGGCCGGCTCGTAAGTCAAATACATGTAACTATTTAGATTGTTTATTAGTATTTTTATTTAGTTTGAAGGATATCATGCCAAAAGTTATTTAATTTTGCAATTAGGAGTATTTCTTTTGGGTGTTAGAGACTTGATTAAAAAGTATTAACACTATGTAATTGTGGGCGATGCAATTTTATTAAATTTAAATTCGTACAAAATTCGGATTATATTAAATTCAAAATATATTAGTCCCAAATAAATATTGCGGATTAATATAATTGAACTAATTATTTAAGTCCAAACATATATGGATTTAATTAAAGTCTAATTTTTATTGGGCTAGCCCATTGATTTAGCCTACAAATGATGAACCCACTTTAATAAGCCAAAGATATTATCATATTTTAGAGGCTCAAATAAGTATCACGTGCCAAATAACGTGGCATGCCAAGTCAAGTGAAGGAGCCAATAGGACCATGCCACATGTCAAAATGATGCAGTAGGCCCATGAAATAAAAGCCCATAAAAAACGCCACGTCACTTGAATTTGATTGGTCAAAGAAAGTCCATCTCCATCATGACTCTTCCTTTTTCATAACTATAAATAGGGTTCTCATAATTCAGAAAAGAGGACCCCCAGAACTCTAACAAGTAGCCAGAGAAAGCTCGTGGATCCAACGCCGCAATGTCTCTAAAAGCTCAAGCATCCAAATCAAGTTTATCAAGATTCAAGATCAAGACTGCAATATTCAAGAACAAGCTCAAAAGCCTTTGAATTCAAGCACAAGTCAAGATCAAGTCCCTCAAATCAAGTTCAAATTCAAGATCAAGCTTTAATTATCCCTTGAATTTATATTTGAAAAGGCGAATCAGAGGATTCATAGAGATTGTAACACTCACATTGAAATCAATAAAATTGATTGTTGCAACATTTTTCTTGTCTCGAATTATTTATGTTTTTAGTCTTGAAATTTTATTGTCCAACAAATCTGGCATGTCCAATGGGACCAAATCTGCCCTTATCTCTTCTCTCACAAATCAGATCTATAAATCTGTAGCCACCACATAAAGATGGAAGCTCTATTGGTACTTCAAGACTCGTCATCAAATCTACACTTCGACAAGCCTTGAAGTAGGGGGCATTTGTAGACATCCAAAATTTGTGGACTCTTTAATAAGAATCCAAATTATGTTAGAGTTCTAGAAGGCTACTTTACCTAAATATCACCTATTTAAAGGGTAACATGTTCCCTGAAACATGCATCTTGAATATCCCATAAGCTGATGGGTATTCGTAAAAAGATCGACATCTCTGTATCCCACAAATTCATGGGATATTCATAAAGAGATTATCCTATGTTCAAGAATAAGCCACTGACGGCCCTCGAATTATGAAGAAAATCATGAGATAAGAATCAAGGGAGGAACAGATTTGTACCCCCATCGTTTATCAATAAAATTGTTGTTTCTTTATATTTTTGTTCATGGTTAAAATTTATTTTCCATGAACAAAAATTCATTGAGAAAAAATTGGTACACTAAGTGGGATCAAATCTACCCTTCATCTCTTCTCTCATAAATCAGATCTGTAAATCTATAGCCACCGTATAAAGATGGAAGCTCTATTGGTACTTCAAGACTTGTCATCAAATCTACACTTCTACAAGCCTTGAAGTAGGGGGCATTTGTAGACATCTAAAATTTGTGGACTCTTCAATAAGAATTCAAATTCTATTAGAGTTCTACAAGGCTACTTTACCTAAATATCACCTATTTAAAGGGTAACATGTTCCCTGAAACAGGCATCTTGCATATCCCATAAGCTGATGGGTATTCGTAAAAAGATCAGGATCTCCAATATCCCACAAAATTATGGGATATTCATAAAGAGATCATCCTATGTTTGATAATAATCCACTAACAACCCTCGAATTATAGAGGAAATCAAGAGAAAAGAATCAAGGAAGGAACAAATTTGTAACCACATTCGTTTATCAATAAAAAATTCTTGTTTCTTAATATTTTTGTTTGTGGTTAAAGTTTATTTTCCATGAAATAAATTATGTTGCAAACAGTAATATTGTTTGATAATATTTATGTTTATTAACATTCTAAAATTAAATTATAAAATATTATTTTTTTAAAAGTGGGTTGGCCCATGAGGCCCGCAACCCACAGAGTAATGTTGTGGGCTTGGTGTTTTTGGTCCATAATTTTGATAGGTCAGCCCGACCTGGCCCATCAAACTCAAAGCCCATGTGGGCTAGTCTGGATGGGCTGGACCGATCCGTATTAACAAGTCTATGTATATGTATTTGATGTGCAAGACAACATCAAATACATATACAAATATAATTAATTATTTTTTTATTAGGTAACACCTTGAGTTTAAAAAGAAAAAAATTAGACTTCATTAAATCACGTTCACTCAATTAATTAAAGATTCTATTTCCAAATAGAAAACTTTTTTAATGTGTTTCAAAACTCAAAATAGGTTTGAATGCTAAAAAAAAATTATCCCCGATTTTCTATCTTTCTCTCTCTTCTATCTCTAGCATCTCTTTCTGTTTCTGTTGTCTTTGTTTTTTTTTTTATATTTTATATTTGACAATTCACCTCTTTCACCCTCTTTGTATTTTATATTTTTGTCTTTCTTATTTTTTGTATTTTATATTTTTTATATCAGACAATACACTTTATACAAATTGTTTGTATTTGTATGTCAAATTTAGTATTTGTCTGTTTTATATAAATAAATATCATTTGTATCTGTATGATTCAAGTTGTCTAAATATGTGTCATTTGATATACATGTATCATTTGCATAAGATATGTATTTACTAAACACAAACTATTTTATATTCTCAAATATGTATCTCATAAATGTTTTATAACCTCCAATACATATACCACACATATTCCCATTATACACTTTCATCATTCTTTAAAATACATATACAGATTCATTTATTTGTTTTGAAGTGCGTATACAATTGCAAATTCAGGCCTTATTCACTTTAACACCCTAAAAATTTAAGCATAGATTAGAACCATGCTTCAAGTACATTGTAATACCCCGTACTTTAGGGCTAGAATCTAGACCATCGTTCCTACGCGTATAGAACCTAACTAGATAATTCCTTATTAGTATATGTGTAGTTATCAATCCTATAGTGTGAGAATACCTTTGAATATGAATTGAGGTCACAAAAATCCCCTAACTCTAAGACGAGTTGAAAACATTTCTAGCAATTAAGTTTCAGTGGATGTTTAAACTTGGGTCAACTTCCATCAATCATAAATTCTTGAATATATCGAATTAGAGGGCCTACAAATGAATTCGAAGTACCTTTCCAATGATACCAATTTTGCCAAAATTTGATACCCGAGCGAAAAGTTACAACCATTTTGTGAGAGGGGCAGTAGCTGCGTGCAATTAGCATGCGACGCATGCCCCATCGCACACACCTAATTTTTAGGTTCTGTTTTTGCATTTTTAAGGATAATTTGGACCTTTACTCACCCAAGGCCTGTCCATAACATAAGATTTACACCCGAAAAGCAGCATGCACTCCATAATTCAATTTTTCCTCTCAAATTAAAACCCTAAATCCTTTCCCTCAAGATCAAGAATCAAGATCTTAAGTTCAAGACTCCAAGAAAAGGTTCAAGATCCGAGTTTTATGCATTAAGATCTAGGTTCTATCTTTAAACTTTTATAGTCTAAGATATGTGGGGTTAATCCTAAAAACTACATGGGCTTGAAAATACTAGAGCATGATTTTAAGATTATTAAGCATGAATTCTAAAAGGGTTTTGGAATCTATGTTTTAAATTATGTATTCGGAATGTTTCAATGTTACTATTGCTCTGGCCTTGTTGTCCTTTCCCCTAAATTAATTTACATGTATATGTATATGTATGAAAATTAAGATTGAAGATTGTTTGAGAGCGCAAATTATGAACTCCCTCTCTTGTATTGAATTGAAGTTAATGGTTTTGCCGAAAAAGAGTTGAAATGCATGTTTTACGATTGAAAGTAGTTTTCTCAATGTCATAGTATCTGAACATGATTTAGAAATGATGAGAGGGTGTTTCTTGATATAACTATGTTTTGTGTTAAAGAGAAAGAATTGCATGAAATTAAGAATTTTGACATGAACATTTTTGTTTACTGAATTGTTGATAAAGAAAATTGCTTGCATGGTTTTACATGAGTTTTATGGAATAAGTTCCTTAAAAAAATTGTTGATATGGTGGTCCTAAATTCCATGATTTGAGAATAGAGACATAAGTTTCTATAAATGGCTTAGAGAATGTGACTTGCAAGTCAGTGGTATGACGATATCATGTAAATATATGCCATACCACAATTAGAGTCTTCACAACTTGATTTCAGAGTTTGCATGTTGTAAAGAATTAAAAATGAGCTTAAAGAGGGTTAGGTGGTTACCCGAAGAGGGAACAACTCAATCTACTCATAGCTTAAAATCGTATTTTATCGATACGGGTATGTTACTTTTGTATGCTGGCAATGGCCCTGTGGCATAGTAGAGATTCAGAAACTCTGACCCTTGCGGCAAACTTGGGTTAGGGGCTTGGCTGCCGAGTTAAGGGAAGATTTCATGTAGCCTGTGGAATTACAGAATTATAGGGTATACCACTTAGCGCAGAAGTAAAACAAAGAGTGTCACAGAGTTCAGATAATTTTACAGAGTCTTTTAAATATGTCCATGTGATTTTACCTTATGATATATTTATGAATTGTTTTAAATTGCTCTCATATATGTTGAATACTAATTACTATTTTGGATTTTCTCTGCGTACCGGTACAACTGTATTGAACCCCTGCCTCTTAGATTCTAAGGCACAATCTAGGGGTCCGAATAAGCAGTAGATTTCTTCAGACCAAAGTGCAGAGTTCAGTTGGTGAGCCTTCCATATTTCAGAGGGCCTAATTTCCTTCAGTAATTTATCGTTATTATGGTTTTGGTCTACTGGGGGCCTTGTCCCCATTTCCAGATAGCTTTGTTCTTGTGTAGTAGAGATTTCACAGACTGAGTCAGATATTATTTTAATATTGTCAAATTGCAGTCTTTAACACTATGTTATTTTCAGAGCATGACCATGATCCCTTATTCAGTTATATTTTCATATTTCTTTTCTGTATATGAATGGTGTATGTGCTTACAAGTTAGATGGGCGTCCGGGCCTTCATGGTTTGGTTTGCTCTTCACGGCCAGGGCCTAGGTTTGGTTCGTGAAAAACTTGGTATCAGAGCACGGTTCCTGGTCCCGGGGAGTCTATGAAATCTTATCTAGTAGAGTTTTGCTTATGGTGTGTTGTCTATCACACTTATAATCAGGAGGCTACCAGGCGTTTAGGAGTTGTTTCTTATTCTTTCATACTTTAGTTCGTGCTGTAGAGTTGTCCATAAGAAAGTTATCTAAATTCATTCTTTGTTCTAATTTCATGGGCCATGTCTCACTGTTGAGGCGATACAAGTCTAAGAATCTAGCTCCCCTAACGATGTGGTTCTCTCTGATTAAGTCATCCATAAAGTTATGAGATAGAATGAGGACTTGAGAGGAGTACATTTGTGCTTCAAGTTGTATTAATTTGAGTGCATACCTTTATTCTGATGAAATAGTGCTTTTTATCCTGAGGTACAAAGTCTATTCAGTCCCCTTTCAAAATTCATACTACAGATATCATGTATAAGGGTAATGATGTGTAGCAGAATATTGGAACTGTATTTCCACCCAAGTAGTAGTATTTGTTAAAGTGTCATGACTTATTGGTATGGATCAACTAGTGTTGATATTATGGCTATATATGGTATGGGGGAAAATAGGTAGATTTACCCTAGCCATGACTGCTTACAATCTAAACTTTGACAAATTTGATGGTCTGGTAAGTCTTCAAAGAAAAATTCTTTAAAATTTTCTAGGGAAGAAGGTTGAAAAGATATACAATGTTGACAAAAGAGTCATCAAGATTCAAGAGGCCATCCAATGCAGAAGAATCCTTCTTGTTCTTGATGATGTGGATGATAGATATCAGTTAGATTCTGTTCTTAGGATGTGAGAATGGTTTTATCTAGATAGTGAAGTAATTATAACAATAAGAAATCAACACCTGTTTGATGCTAGTAAGGTCTGCAGTTGTAAGATGTGAAAGGTCACACCATTGAATGCTCAAGAAATAATTTGCCTCTTCAGCTAGTATGCTTTCGAAAAAGAAAAACCTTCAGAAGATCATGAAGACCTTTCAGAAAAGGTGATACTTCATTGTAAAAAGAATCTCTTGGCTCTCAAAGTTTTAGGTTCTTCTCTTTATGATAGAAGTATAGAGGTGTGGGAGAGTGCATTGAGGAAATCAAAGGCAATCCCTGACATTAGAATCCTGGAAAAACTCAGAATTGGCTATGATTTGCTGCCAGATGATGATATTCAAAATCTATTCCTCGATATTGTTTATTTCTTTGTTGGAAAGGACAAAGATTATGCAATTACCATACTCGATGGATGTGTTTTTTTTTTAGTAGTAGGAATTTAGATTCTTTTTGATAGATGTCTGATTGAGATGGAAAAGAACAGATTAAAAGTGCAATCACTGATTCAAGATATGGGAAGAGAAATTATCCACCAAGAATCCCTTTGAGAGCCTTGGAAAAGAAGAAGAGTTTGGTGATACAGAGATTCCTTCAATGTATTGAGTGCAAAAAACTGGAACTGAAAAAAAAATTTGAAGGTCTAGTTTTTGACAAGGGAATGTGCAACAAATTGTCCAAAGTAGTCAAGTCTTTCAGATCATATTTCTTTAGTAAAGATGCTGTTCTGTTCGATCATGGAAAACTTCGTAAGCATTTTGATGATGCCAATACAGAAGGTTCAAACAATATAGAATTAGAAGCTGATGCATTTTTCAGAATGTAGAGACTGAGGATATTCCAACTTAGATATGTAAGGTTAACTGGAATCTTTAGTTTGTTTTCAAAAAGTCTAAGATTACTCTATTGGTCTGGATTTCACATGAAGATCATCCCTGATGATCTCCCTCTAGAGAGCCTGGTTTCCCTTGAAATGAAACAAAAGTTGGAAAAAAAAAATCCTGGGAGGGAATCAAGATTCTCAAATCATTAAAGATCCTCAACTTTAGTCATTCCCATTCCCTAATAACAACTCCTAATTTTTTTGGACTTTCCTACCTAAAAACTTTGATCCTGAAAGACTGCATTAAGTTGGCCAGCATTCACGAATCAATCGGATGCCTTGACGAACTTGTCTATCTGAACATGAGAACTGCAAGAATCTAAGGAAGCTCCCTGGAAGCTTTTGTATGTCAAATCCTTAGAAAACCTTATTATCTATGGATTTTCTAAACTAGTTACGTCAGTCATAGAGCTAGGAAAGCTAGAATCTTTGACAACCCTAAAGGCTGACAGAATGAATTTTGGTCAACTAGCTGCGGTTGGTAATGAGAATTCTTGAAGGGCCCTCTGGAAAACTTGATCATCAAAGTTGAGAAGATCCCCAGGATCTAACCATTTTTCATTCTCTTTCTTATCAAGTTTACTTGTTAGATTAAGTCTTGCTAAATGCAACTTAACAGATGATGTTTATCCTTTGGCCTCAACAACCTTCCCTCATTATGCTTCTTAAATCTAAGTGAAAACTTAATTTATAACTTGCCTCAGAGTATAAAAAATCTTAGTATGCTCCGAAATCTTTGGTTAGATGGATGTTTGAGCCTCAAATCTCTGCCAGAGCTTTCGCCAAGCCCTGTTACGTTAAAGGTAGTTAGATGATCATCACTGGAAATAGTTACAAATCCACCAAACCTAATGACAACTCTCTTTTTAGATGTCATAGAAAGTAAGAGCTTAAGCGAGATTTCAGGAATTTTCAAACTAAAGCCCATTGATAGTTTTGAAGTAGAATTACTGAATACTCTAGGCCTTTTTCTTAACCTAGATGACAACACACTAGATACAGTGGTAGAAATATTTAATAGGTTCATTAGAACAAAAAAGATATATTCAGTACAACAAGGTCTCTATGAATTTGGCATCTTCAGTACTTATTTTCCAAAAAATGAGGTTCCAAATTGATTCAGTAACAAAAGTGAACAGAGGTTGACATTTAATGTGGATTCACTTCCTAATGTCAAAATCACAGGAGTGCTCATTTTCCTCATCTATGAATGTTCCAGTCCTCCTATATTTTTTTTTGGTGACAGTAAATTTAGGGGTGCTCATACAATTGATATCAAGGTCCAAAACATTACAAAGGGTCTTAATTGGATTTATGCCCCATCGTTCATTGATATTCTAGGAGAGAACAACAAGTTGACATTTTTATGCCGTTAGAAGTTTGGAAAGTATTTACAAATTGGTGATCAGATTAATGTTTCATTTCCTTGTTGGAGTAAAACTTTTAAGATGAAAAAGTTTGGAGTTACACTTGCACATGACAAGATAGAACCGGACTAGTCTTCAACATCTACTAGTGAATCAAGAGTGCTTG
>NC_061119.1:62050539-62061932 GCF_002878395.1 Capsicum annuum | reverse complement strand
AAAATAGATAAAAGTCGTACACATAAAAAAGAAGAAAGACTATTTTGTAGGACTTTTCTTATGGAGAAAAAAAACAAAGTCACCCAGTATGGGGGCTATTGATGTAGTTTACCCATGCCATGATATAGGATAAAACTTATTGTTTAAAAGTCCTTAGGCTAAATCCTACCTCTAAGGCAAGATTTATAGAACATCTCATAAATCAAAACACAATGTGGTTATGTCAACTTTTTCTCATGGGGCATAACCTGTTATTTGAAAGGAATTTAAGAAAAAATAAGTTGAGGAAAAAGAAAAAAAATAAAGAGAAAACATTTGTAAAAGGACAAAAAAGAAGAATCAAAGAAACAAAAAAGAAAAAAAGAAAAACTAAAAGAAAAAAGAGTTGAGAAAAAAGAAAAAAAAGACAAAACAAAAAATAAAGACCAGAAAAGAAATTTTAAAAGAGAAAAAAATGAGAAAAGGACAAATAAAAACCAAAAAAATATAGAATTTGAAAGAAGAAAACGGAAAAAACATAAAGGTTGAGAAAAACTAAAAAAATAAAGTAAAAGAAAAAAAAAAAAAAAAAAATAGAAGTTGAAAGATAAATAAGCAAGGAAAAGTGTTTAAAGTTATTTGATGTATAGAGGAACAAGTAGGTAAAATTTCTATCCATTTAAAAAAAAAGACTAGTTTTATAGAACTTTTCTTTTGAGGAACAAAAAAATAAAGTCACTTACCAACATGGGTTGTGGTGCAGTGGATGGGGCTGCTTCACCCTTAACCAGAGGTCGAGAGTTCGACCTTGGGTATAGAGAAAACTCTATTGGGAGCGTTGCCTCTTTAATAGGCCCTGCAACGCGCGATCCGAATTAGTCGGGACTCCAATGCGGTCACCGGACACCGGATGGGAAACAAAAAAAAAAGTCATCCATTATAGAGTCCAATTATGTAGTTTACCCACACAAAATAGGGAAGAATTGAGATTGTGCCCACTTTTCAAACTTATTTTGTCAAATACCTACTTAATTCTTTTTTATTTAATTTTCAGGATTAGGGTCCAAAAAGTAGAAAAAATGGGGTGCACGTGTCGGCCAAGGTGTCTTTTCATCATTTTTAAAAACTTTAAGAATTAAATAAACTACACCTAACACCCTTCACTTCTTCTAATATTAAATAAAATCTATTCTCTCTCTCCTCTTCAACTTCACCTCTCTCGCTATTCCTAACACATTTCTCCCAAATGCCATTTTTTATTTTTCTTCTTCCCCAGCGGTAAAGGGCTCATTTTTGCATTGTAAGGTAAGTTAAAATCAAGTTCTGATTATTTGTCTATCTATTTTATCAATTTTTATTGTAAATTGTTTCGTTGTGATGTATTATAGGAATGTGTTTTTGAATGTGGTTGATTAAATAGTTAAAATATGTGAATTCTATAGGTAATTAGTTTGATTCCGTAAAAATGGTTGAGTTTTAATTCGACAGTTTTGACAGAATTTTTCGTCAATCACGGTGTGAAATTTTAAAATTTTTGTTAAAAAAAATTTCTTTAGTTCTGGTATTTTTTTAGCAATATAGTGTTGAATGGTGAGATAATTGTTAATTTATGAGTTATTTTGGCTATTTGATTCGAGCAGTGACCTGTTTCTTTCTGTAAACTTGTGGTCTATGGATTAACAATGCCCTAGATTGAAATAAATTTTTAGGTGTATGAAATTCATTTAAATTATGATGGATTAAATAATGAAAATTGAAAAATTAATAGCTAATTAGTTTGATTTGTAGCAATAGTTGAGTTTTGATATCGCATTTTGACTGAGAATTTTTCGTTAATCATGCTATTGGATTTTGGTTCAGTTCTGGTATTTTTGTGTAGTGAGGTAATTCTTAGTTATTTTGGTTTTTTCATTTGAGCATTGAATTATTTCTATTAGTAGGCTTGTGGTCTATGAATTGACAATGGCAGAATTATTTTCAGGTGTAGATTCTATTAAAAAATGGGTAAAAAAAGAGTTGGCGTTAAATGCATAGTTGGTACGGCATCTGGTTCTGCTTCTAGCAATAGAAAAAAAAAAGAAATAAGGCAGTTGAAAATGCCTCTAAAAGAAAGAAAACTGAAGCGGAAGATTCGAAATCAGATTCAGAGTTAAAGGAGATAAGTAGATATGTCGATGAGTCTAGTTATGATGTTGCTGAGAGTAGTGGTAGTGATGATAGTGAAGGGAGTGAGGGTAGTGACAATAACAGTATTGATGGAGATAATGATTAACACAACCCGACCTTGGGCCTTGTCGTAATGGGAATCGCAAGTCCAACCAGGACCGGGGATCACCCCCTGTTACCCAACCCATCCACCTTTATCCAGCCTTTGATGGGATGAATTTCAAACATATAACTAGATAGCATAAATGTTCTCACCAAGACTCTGGGATAGGATAACAACCGTGATCAATCCAACTGAGTCTAATTGTATCACACCAACCGCCCAATCACACCAAACCAAACCATAAGCCATAACCAAATAAGTTAGATGAAATTTAATATAATTAATCCCAAAATGTAATATGACAAAACAGTGAGAAATCCTGTGATATGATGTTATCCCACAAGTCTATTCCAATGCCAAGGCCGACAATAATACTAATCCCACCTATACTAACCCCTAGAAGTACTACAAATCCTCTGTCAAAAAGAATAAACAAATCCGATTAGGACATGCCCCCAACCATAGCCAAAACCAATATCCAAAATAAAAGAAAACTATCTAAAGAAATCCATAACATAAAATAATATCTTCTGAAAGGATGAAAGCTCACCACTTCATTTTAAATGTTGATACCGAATCTGCGTGCTAAACAGGAGGAGTAGAATGGTCGGTTCCTGCATAGCATGGGTATACAGCCGCCAATAGACGAGATTAACGGGTAATAGCTAGCATGAATCTCAGGATAAGGATAAAATAATTTCAGTTATAAAACCAATTAAAATCATCCATGATGCATAAAACCATACTTATATAAGTGGCAGGAAAGGGAACTGGATTTAGCATGCATTGAAAACCTTTACCTGGGTTGTGTAGCTTGGCAGTCCTAAACCACCCACGGGTTATATAGGTTCAGATCCCCCTGCTGAAAGGGCCCTAGTGCGTGTAGCCGCATGACCAAGGAAGTATCCCATGGGATGACTAGTACATCCCCCAATAGTGTGACATCATGCATACAGTCCACTAAGACAAATCCTCATATCGGCATATACGAGTTTCCAGTTTTGGTCACACCGGGACCGCCACCTTCCATGGCTTTGCTACATACCCCGCCATTCATGCCCAATTAAAACTGTTTCAAAATAACCAACCAAATCCATTTACTATTTTATTAACCAAGGCCAATATTAGTGGTATTGTCATACGACCCCTTACTTGCAAGTAATATCAATAGCCAAACCGTATAGGTTAAGGGGACTTTTAAGTGACCTTTCATATACCACATTAAACCACTTGGGAGACTTCCATGTTCTCCACAAGCATAAAAATTTAGCCTTTAGCCTTTTCAAACCATTTAAACCATGCAAAGTTCCTTTACCAAGATTAAAACATGCAAGAGTTCCATTAAAAAAAGTCAATGCAATGAACATAACTTTATAAGCATTTCATCAAACACCTTAGGGGCATAATATAACCAAAACCAATCCCAAAGACCATTAAACCATTACCATGTAATCCAATTTTCCAAAACCACCATTAAGCATATCAAAGCATAATTAACATCATAGGGAACCATAACCAAGCATTTAATATCAAAACCCCCAAATAATAGTTGAAAGCCATCATCATAAAATAGTAAAATCATGAAATAAATCATATAAACCTTTCCCTTAGTTAAAATTAAAATGAGGGAAGAGAATCATGCCTTATACCAAATAATTGATGAAAAGAAATCACCAAGACAAGCCCCAAAGTAATCCTCAAGATAAAACCCTAGCCTTCTTGCCCCAAAAGCTCTTGAGAGAATTATGGAGTATTTTTGAAATAGTTTCTAAGTATTAATGAATAGAATAATAGGGTAAATAACCTCCTAAGTGTATTAGAAGTCATGGTTCCTAATTAGGGTAAGTAGGGATATATCCAGAATATCCCCACTTAAGTCCCTTAAAAATCTCATCACAGGAATACGACTGACTCATACAAGTCATACCCTCCCAATACAATTGGTACCCAAACTCGTATCCAAGCCTCAACCTTGGATCAGATACTGTCCAGTATATGACTAATCCAATCAAGCCATAACCATCACATACGATCCATACCTATGACCCATATCCCTAGCAGAATGAAATACTAGGAGGATCAAATATTGCCCACCATACGAGTCCCTGATACCACTTGTACCAAACCCTATAACTTATACCCCCTTAAGTCGTACCCATTTTAGTGACCAAAGCACCCCACTAACTAATATTGGTCAGCATATAACAGGACCATACCACTCATACCCTAATATATGGTTCGTACCCATGAGTTGTAGTAGTGCGGAGAAAGAAATTCCAGGAAAATTTCTAAGTGTCAAGACCTAGGATGTTTTAGTCTCCCCCACTAAGAACATTCGTCCCTGAATAGAAGACAAGGTAGGGGTAACCACACACAGAGTCATTTGCATTATTAAACATCCTTTTAACAAAGATGAAAACAAAGGGACAAAGATGTTAATCTTTCCTTTAACAAACTAAGAAAATAAAGATGTGCACATACCTTTCGCATAAATCCAAGGAGCAAAAAACAAATGCGGATATTTGGACTCTATATCCTCTTCTGCTTCCCAAGTAGCTTCTTCCACCTTATGGCTCCACCATAGAAACTTAATCAAAGACACTTGACCCGCAACCAATGAACTTGCCTATCTAATATCTCAACCAGGACCTCTTCATAAGACAGAAAATCTGAAATACCCAATCCTTCCAAAGGAACAACCAAAGAAGGATCACCAATGCACTTCCTCAACATAGAAATATAAAAGAACGGATAAACGAAATTCAAGTTAGATGGCAACTCCAACTCATAAGAAACATTGCCAACTCTCTACAAAATCATATAAGGACCAACAAACTGAGGACTGAGTTTCCCCTTCTTGCCAAACCGCACCACTCTCTTTTTGGGAGATACTTTAAGGAACACCCTATCCTCGACCTCAAACTCCAAGTATTTATGCCTAACATACGGATAGGACTTTTGGAAAATTTGGGCATCTTTAAGCCTATCCCAAATCGCCTTCACCTTCTCCATCGCCTGATAAACCAAATCCGAGCAAAACATGTAATACCCCGTACTTTTCCTAGCTCAGTTTAGCTCCTAGAATGTCAAAGAGTTAGCTTTAAAAATGAATAAATCTTGATACATGTATAATTTTCAAGCTCTATACCCACTAATGTGTAGATAATTGGCTCAGCTTTCAGACTATATCAATTTTGCCTCAATCCGATACTAGATTGAGAAGTTATGGAACTTTTAGTGAAGACAGTGTCTCAAAAAGAGCAACACCACATCGCGGTGACATGAAAAATGACACTAGTCTGATTTCCATTGGACCACCACAATTGGCTTGTGTTGCGGTGAAGTCCCAGTTCCCATTTATCAATTTCCAATAGCTCACCGCAATGGTACCGCATCGCGGTGATAGCCTAAATGCTATTTATCAATTTCCAGTGGCTTAACGCGATAGCCCTGCATCGCGATGAATTTTCAATTCATAATAGTCAATTTCCAATGAGCGACTGCAATAGTGGCGCATCGCGATGGGATGGCAAATTGAGATTTTTCCCAGTTCTGAGTAAATTTTAAAAAGGGCAATCTAGTCTTTTCTAAATCCCCCAAATCATGAATAACAGAGGATTAAACCTATTCTAAGTATTCTATGCTCACTTTTCATCAACTTCCTCTTAAAGAAACCCTTAAACATCAAAACTTAATTCCCAAGAAATCTAAATTCCACCATTCTTTCTCCAAGAAAATACAAAATTCAAGGTTTCCAATTCAAGATAATCAAGAATCCATCTCTAAGAGCACAAATAAGAATCCAAAATCAAGTGTTCTTATCAATTTCATCAATTAAGGTATGTGGGATTTTTCTACAAGGATAATCCTTTCATCCTTGTGCCCAAAATTAGTTTTAAAGTTGATTTTGTATGAAATTACATAAGTTTCAAATTAGGGTTCATATCTAATATTGATAATTGAATTATAATGAGATTTGAAGTGATTTAGATGATAAATTTGCATGTTTATTTTCGTATTTTTATGCGTATTGCAGTAATTTCCAAATTTAGACTTGAATTATCAACATTATTATTATTTAGCATGAATTTTCCAATGATTTGATATAAGATAGATGCATAGGTTATTAGCCCTAGTTTGAATATTGTTATTTCAAGAAGAATATGCTTTCAAGCATCCAATGACTTTTTATATTCATATTTTGAACAAAGATTTGATCTCTTGATCACAGCTTAGATATGGAATTCACTTTGCAAATTTAGCTACAGTTTACAATAAACAAATTTATAAGAGGTTTTTATTGTAAACCCTTATCTTAGTTTTTTTTTAAGTGGGTTTCCTATAGAACGAGCATACAAATTAAAGGGAGCAGTATTTAGCACCGAGTTGGGTATGTTTACATGCCCCGAAACTATGAGAGATACAGATACAGATGTGATCACTTAGATTATGTTATAAGTTTACATGCACCGAGTTGGGTATGTTTACATGCTCCAAAATGATTATTCCCATTTCTATATGGATGACAGATACAGATGTGATCACTTAGATTACGTTATACTCCTTGGCAAGAGTATGACACCTCTCCCCAATGTGAGGTTTTCCCATAAGGAAACTAGACGTTGGACACTATAATATCTCATATAGTGTATGTCAATTAGAAAAAGCTCCCTACAGAAAGAGTAATCCTAACAGTAAAGACTACAAGAAAATCGCAACAGAACATCTTTCAGGAACTAAATGTAAAGGCTCATGATTTCATTCAGATATTGTTTTATATAAGTTATTTGCTACTAGATTTCAGACTTCAGGTTTCAGATATAAAAGTGAGTCCTTTCTACACCTAGACAGCATGATTTAAATATAGAACACTAGTACATCTTTTAAAAAAAATGTTATGACTCACTAGATTTATGCAACATGTTTTGCTATTCATGATTATGATTTTCAGTTTTCAGTTATTCTAGCTTATGTGAGTCATCTACGATTAGCATGCATTCTTTTACAAATTTATAATAATATTGAGATATTGATTTACTTATGTATTCACCCTCATATACTCAGTACAATCCAAAAGTATTGATCCACATATGTCTATGTGCTAGATTGTCTCATAATGTAGGTTTAGGTGCTCAGTTTCAACAGCATGAGTGATTTCGAGCATCTCCATCTACATCCCGACAGTTGGTAAGTCCTCATAGTTTGGGAACTTAGTCATTCAGTTTTTCATCTTATTAGTATAGATGATTCAGTATTTTTAGATAGTTCGAGTCAGCTAGGGGTTTATCCCAGTGATTTTCTAGCATTAGTAGTAGAGGCTTGTCAGACTGCTAGACATGATTCAGATTTTCAGTATTAATAGCTCAGACTCTTGAGTTCAATATTTTTAGATATTATATTCAGACAGTTTCAGCATAGCTTATATAGAATTCTATATTTTAGCTTTGACTATATACCTATATCTCTTTATGATGAGTATCCAAATTTAGTATAAGCCTTACAAGGTTAGCTTAAGGCTACTCGTAGATTTGAGCACCGTGTGACATCTCGGGACCCATTTTTGTGGAATTACAAACTTGGTATTAGAGCCTAAGGTTTATAAAAGCCCTAGGGAGTTTAAAGTGAAAGAGAATCAGGATAAAGATCGTAGTTTGGTCAAGCTGAAGGGTTCAGTTAAAGACCAAAAGGTAGAGGTTTTATCCCAATAGGGAAATGGTATATTAAGATACCAGAGTAAATTGTGTGTGCCATGTGTTGATGATTTGAGGCATTGAATTATGGTAGAAGAGCATGGTACGCATTATTCCATTCATCCAGGAGCCACCAAGATGTACCGCGATCTGCAAGAAGTCTATTGGTGGAGTGGAATGAAGAAAGATATCACAAAATTTGTAGCCAAGTGTACAACTTATCAATGGGTTAAGGTTGAGAATCAAAGACCTGGTGGAACTATGCAGGAGTTTGGTATTCCCACTTGGAAGTAGGAAGAGGTGAATATGGACTTTGTGACTGAATTACTCTATTTTTGTCATCAGCATGATTCGATTTGGGTGATAGTAGACAGATTGACTAAGTTAGCTCATTTTTTATTGGTTCGTATGTCCTACGCAGCTAAATATTATTCTAAGCTATACATCAGAGAGTTGCTTAGATTGTATGGAGTTCTCTTTTCCATCATCTCAGATAGGGGTACTCAGTTTACCTCTCAATTTTCAAAATCCTTTTAGAAGGGTCTTGGTACCCAAGTTCATCTCAGTTCAGCTTTTCATCCGTGGACAGATGGTCAGGTAAAGAGGACCATTAAGACCTTAGAGGATATGTTGAGGTCATGTGTTCTTGACTTCAAAGGCAATTGGGACAACCACTTACCGTTGATTGAGTTTGC
This sequence comes from Capsicum annuum, assembly GCF_002878395.1. Lineage (NCBI taxonomy): Eukaryota > Viridiplantae > Streptophyta > Magnoliopsida > Solanales > Solanaceae > Capsicum > Capsicum annuum. The sequence continues at coordinate 62,053,299 of NC_061119.1, read as the reverse complement.
CTACAACAACAGTTACCATTCTAGTATTCAGATGGCCCCGTTTGAGGCTCTTTATGAGTGGAGATGTAGATCACCAGTCGGTTGGTTTGAAGTAGGTGAGGCTACTTTGATTGGGCCATATATGGTGTTTGAATCCATGGAGAAAGTTCAGTTGATTCAAGAGAGATTAAAAGTAGCTTAGAGTCATTAAAAATCCTATGCAGATGTAAGAAGGAGAGATCTTAAGTTTGAAGTAGATGATCTTGTATATTTGAAGGTTTCACCCACGAAGGGAGTAAAGAGGTTTGGCAAAAGGGGGAATCTTAGTGCCTGATATATAGGCCTCTACCGGATTTTGAGTCGTGTTGGGAAGGTATCATATGAGCTTGAGCTACCCGCAGACTTATCGTCAATTCATCCAGTGTTCCATGTGTCCTTATTGAAGAAATGCATGGATGATTCAGCTATTATAATCCTTCTAGAAAGTATAGATATTTAGAATAGCCTCTCATATGAAGAAGTTCCAGTAGAGATTATTGATCATCAGATTCGTAGACTAAGCAACAAAGAAGTCCCATAGTCAAGGTTATGTGGCGAAATTAGTCCGTTGAGGGTGCTACTTGGGAAGCAGAAGTAGACATGCGTACCAAGTATCCTCACCTTTTCCCCACGAACTCAGATTAAGCTGAAGGTAACAGTCTTCCTTAATTCAGTTCTTTTCCAGTCTCAGATTCTGCCATATAGTTATGTTCATATAAATTCATGCACTCGTAGATTTAGTTCAGTCACTTAGTATGTTATAGATTCAGTCATGCAGTTTGTTTCAGTTCTATATTCCACGATATATATCCTCAGTTTCTCAGAATCTTTAGTTTAACTAGTCTCATTCGAGGATAAATGTTCCCAAGGGGAGAAATTGTAATACCCCATACTTTTTCTAGCTCAGTTTAACACCTAGAATGTCAAGATTTAGCTTTGAAAATGAATAACTCTTAATACATGTAGAATTTTCAAGATATAGAACTACCAATATGTAGATAATTGGCTCAGCTTTCCAACGATACCAATTTTTCCTCAATCCAATACTCGGTTGAGAAGTTATGGCACTTTTAGTAAAGACAGTGTCTCAAAAAAAGCAACACCACACCGCGGCGACATGAAAAATGACACTTGTCCGATTTTCAATGGACCACCGTGATTGGCCTACTTTGTGGTGAAGTCCCATCTCCCATTTTTCAATTTCCAGTTGCTCACCGCAATGGTACCGCATCACGGTGATGGCCTAAATGACATTAGTCAATTTGCAGTGGCTTACCACTATAGCCCTGTGTCACGATGAAGTTTTAGTTCAAAATAGTCAATTTACAGTTAGCCACCACGATAGTAGCGCATCGCGGTGGGATGCCAAATTGGGATTTTTCTCAGTTCCGAGTAAATTTTAAAATGGGTAATCTAGTCTTTTCCCAATCCCCCAAATCGTGAATAACAGAGGATTAAACCTATTCTAAGTATTCTATGCTCACTTTTCATCAACTTCCTCTAAAATAAACCCTAGAACATCAAAACTTAATTCCCAAGAAATTCAAATTCCCCCATTCTTTCACCAAAGAAACACAAAATTCAAGGTTTTCAATTCAAGATAATCAAGAATCCATCTCCAAGAGCACAAATAGGAATCCAAAATCAAGTGTTCTTATCAATTGCATCAATTAAAGTATGTGGGTTTTTCAACACGGATGATCCTTTCATCCTTGTGCCCAAAATTAGTTTTAAAGTTGATTTTGTATGAAATTATATGAGTTTCAAATTAGGGTTCATACCCAATATTGCTAATTGAAAGATTATGAGATTTGAAGTGATTTAGATGATAAATTTGCATGTTTATTTCCCATATTTTTATGCATATTGCAGTAATTTTCAAATTTAGACTTGAATTATCAACATTAATATGATTATTTAGCATGAATTTTCTAATGATTAGATATGAGATAGATTCATAGGTTATTAGCCGCAGTTTGAATGTTGTTATTTCAAGAAGATTATGCTTTTAAGCATCCCATGATTTATTATATTCATATTTTGAACAAAGATTTAATCTTTGATCGAAGATTAGATATGAAATCCACTTTGCAGATTTAGCTACAGTTTACATTAAACAGATTTACAAGAGGTTTCCATTGTAAACCCTTATATTAGTTTTTTTAAAGTGGGTTTCCTACAGAATGAGCATACAGATTAAAGGGAGTAGTATTTAGCAAGTTGGGTATGTTCACATGCCCCAGAACTACGATCTAATGTAGGATTCAGATTTATTTGATTTTCCCATTTTTATATGGATGACAGATACAAATCTGATCACTTAGATTAGGTTATACTCCTTGGTAAGAGTATGACACCTCTTCCCAACGTGAGGTTTTCCCATAAGGGAACTAGACATTGGACACTATAATAGTTCTTATAGTGTATGTTGGTTAGAAAAAACCTCCCTACAGAAAGATTAATCGTAACAGTAAAGACTACAAAAAAATTATAACAGAACAGCTTTCAGGATCTAAGTGTAAAGGCTTACAATTTTATTCAGATATTGTTTTATATAAGTCATTTGCTACTAGATTTCAGACTTCAGATTTTAGATATAAAAGTGAGTCTTTTCTGCACCTAGACAACATGATTTAAAGACAGAACACTAGTACAGCTTTTTGAAACTAAATATTTCGACTCACTAGATTTATGCAACATGTTTTGCTATTCATGATTATGATTTTCAGTTTTCAGATATTC
>NC_061119.1:61986514-62047539 GCF_002878395.1 Capsicum annuum | reverse complement strand
CTTTCTGAGGTTCACAAACTCCTCCATCTTAGCTTTTCTCAACTCTTGAGGAAAGAACCGATCCAAGATGACATAGGAAAAACCCTCCCACAACCCTTTCTCTTCCATACCTCTATCTCTGTACCACTCCTCATACCATTGATAAGCAACATTTTTGAATTGATAAGCTGCAAAGTTAACCCACATCACCCAAAAAATCTTATCTATCTCATCCAAGAAACCTTATGGATCCTCCTCTACCTTCACTCTAGTAAAAGTTGGAGGACCCATCTTCATAAAATAACCAACCCTTGTGGGCTCAACAAAAAAACCACCAGTCACACCCCGCTCAACTTGAGCAGCAACCAGTTGGGCAATAATATAATAGACTATTGAAATTCTGCATTCATCATATTGCCCTAAGGGACCTGAGGAGCACTAGCCAAAATAGGAGAAACTCCAGCACCATCAGGAATAGGACCATGAGATCAAAGATATACTCCAGACGTAGGACATACCCCTTCAGCATTATCACCAAATGGGATAGAAGAATTTCCTTGTATTCCAGATCTAGGAGACATGATCTAAAAGACAAACCAATAAAGATTAGAGAGGATTCTAGGATTGAGAACTCAATCTTGAAGATAGAATACCAAGAAAGTAAAACATTTCTAAATGCCTTGTAGCCTCTCTCTAATGAGTATGGCGTGCTTCATACCCCTAAAAGAAACTCTACTCGACATGGATTTATGGACTCTCAATTTACCATAAACCTAGGATCTAATACCAACTTGACACGACCCGACCCCAGGCATTATCGTAATGGGCATCCCAAGTCTAACCAAACCAAGGACAGCCCCCAGTTGCCCAACCCATCCACTTGTATCCAGCCTTTAATGGGATGAATTTTGAACGTATAACAAGATAGCATAAATGTTCTCATCAAGACTCTGGGATAGGGTCACAACCGTGATCGATCCAATCGATTCTAACCATATCACACCAACTGCTCAATCACACCAAACCAAACTATAGGCCATAAACCAGACCATAACCAAATAAGTTAGATAAAATTTAATATAATTAATCCTAAAATGTAATATGATGAAATAGTGAGAAATCTTGTGATGTGGTTTCAGCCCACCAGCCTATTCCAATGCCAAGGCTGACACCAATATCCTTCCCACCCATACCATCCTACAGAAATACCATAAAGCCTCTATCCAAAAGAGAAATTTGATTGGGATATGTCCCCAACCATGGCCCAAACCAATATCCAAAATAAAAGTAAAGCTTCTAAAGAAATTCATAACATGAAATGATGTCTCTCAAAAGGATGGAAACTCACCACTTCAGTCCAAATATCGATACCAAATCTGCGTATTAAATAGGAGGAGAAGAATGGTCGATTCCTGCATAGCATAGGTATACAGCTGCCAGTAGATGAGGTTAGCAAGTTATCGCTAGAATGAATCTCAGGATAAGGATAAAATAATATCGATTATAAAACCAAGTAAAACCATCCATAATGCATACAACCATACATATATAAGTGTCAAGAACGGGGACTGGATTTACTATGCATTGAAAACCTTTACCTAGGTTGTGTATCTTGGCCGTCTTAAACCACCCACAGGCAATATGGGTTAAGCTCCCCCTGCTGAAAGAGCCCTAGTGCATGTAGCTGCATAACCAGGGAAGTAAACCATGGGATGAATAGTATATCCCCCAATAGTGTGACATCATGCACACAGTCCACTAAGACCAATCCTCATATCGGTAAATATGAGTTTCCAATTTTGGTCCCTTTAGGACCTCCATCTTCCATGATTTTACTATACACTCCGCCATTAATGCCCAATTAAAACCATTTCCAAATAACCAACCAAATTCATTTGCCATTTTATTATCCAAGGCTAATATTAGTGGTATCATCATACCACCCCTTACTTGCAAGTAATATCAATAGCCAAACCATTTAGGTTAAGGGAACTTTCAAGTGACTTTCCATATACCACATTAAACCACTTGGGAGACTTCCATGTTCTCCACAAGCATAACTATTTAGCCTTTAGCCTTTTCAAACCATTTAAATCATGTGAAGTTCATTTACCAAGTTTAAAACATGAAAGAGTTCCATTAAAAAAAGTCAATTCAATGAACATATCTTTATAAGCATTTTATCAAACATCTTGGGGGCATAATATAACCAAAACCAATCCAATGATCATAAAACTATTACCATGAAATTCAATTGTCCAAAACCACCATTAATGCAAATAAAAGCATAATTAAAATGATAAGGAACCGTAACCAAGCATTTAATATCAAAGCCTCCAAATAATAGTTAAAAGCCATCATCATGAAATAGTAAAACCATGAAATCAATCATATAAACCATTCCCTTAGTTGAAATTACAATAAGGGAAGAGAACCATGCCTTATACCAAAGAATTAATAAAAAGAAGTCACCAAGACAAGCCCTATAGCAATCCTCAAGATAAAACCCTAGCCTTCTTACCCCGAAAGCCCTTGAGAGAATTATAAAGTGTTTTTAGAATAGTTTCTAAGTGTTAATGAATAGAATAATAGGGTAAATAACCTCTTAAGTGTATTAGAAGTCATGGTTTCTAGTTTGGGTAAGTAGGGAAATATCCAGAATACCCCCACTTAAGTCCTTTAAAATCTTATCACAGGGATATGACTGACCCATATGAGTCGTGCCCTCCCAATATGATCGGTAACCACCACTCGTATCCAAGACTCAACCTTGTATTAGAAACTGTCCAGTATACGACTCATCCAACCAAGCTATAACTATAATACATGATATGTACCCATGACCCGTATCTTTGGCAGAATGAAATATCAGGAGAATCAAACACTGCCCACCATACGAGTCCCTAATAGACTCATACCAAACCCTATGACTCATACCCGCTAAGTCGTATCCATTTTAGTGACCAAAACCCTCCCACTAACTAACACTGGTCAGTATATGATAGGACCATACTGCTCATACTCCAATATATGGCTCGTACCCATGAGTTGTATTAGGTTCGAAGAACGGAATACCAAGAAATTTTCTAAGGTTCAAAACCCAGGATGTTTCAATAATCCCTTATCTGTGTCATTTTATTCAAGGTACATTTCCATGGAGTAGTATAACTTTCAAACTATAGGTTGGATATTTCCTGGCAAAGATATCTGTTAGATCAAGGATGGTTGCATACCGAGAATTTAAGCAAATTCTTGTTGACCAAGATTTAAAGAGAAAATTCAAGCAGTCCTATTTTGGACACTTGAGAAACCTACAGCAATATCTTAAATTCAATGGGCAGGTGGTCCATTATTTATTATGGTTTGTATGAATAATAAGTCTGCTTGTTTTTTCTTAAAGGAGTTTTGTTTGATCACGGGGTTAAAATGCTCATCATACCCCAGTGAATCAAAATTGAAGAAGGTTGATGTGTGAGCATATGCTAACATATTTGAGGCTTTTAACTCTAAATAATTGTGAAGTCTTAAGAAAATTTTGGTTATTTTTGATCGTTTTCTTGTGATAATATAGTTGTAGAAATAATGGGAGAAAAACATAGGAAAGATGAACAAAATAAGTAAAATTTAGTACAAGTGAGCTGATATAAGTCTGGCGGCATTTCTTGCAAGCCATCTGAGATGTGGTAAGCTTCCAAAAAAATATGTCAAGAAGAACAGTGAAGAAGAGTTGCTGGATGAAGGAGACGACATTCTTAATATGTTGTCACAAGTGTGGTAATCCATCAAAAAATGTCATCAAGTGGGACAAAACATGGTAAAATAAGCTGAAGGTCTGACGACATTTGCTACATGTCATCAGTCCTCTGGTAAGCCACTGTAGGACATCGTCAGAGTAAGGCAAAATAGGTTAAGAAGGCACGACTTTTGACGACATATCTGAGATGCCGTCAGAAGCCTGACGTTCAACACCAATATGTCGTCACCTAAATCCGAGCCCATCTGTAATTTTGCTATTTTATTTCCTTAATTAGGCTTTAGTATAAATAGCATCTTTTAGGGTTTTTAATTCATAATTCATCTATCAAACATCAAATCTAAGAAGAGAGAGACGTATTTTTGCTCTCTTTCATAAAATATTTTTGTGTTTTCGTATCAACTATTTTTGGGGTTTCTACCTTGTGATTTAATTGAAGCAACTACTTGTTGTTTTCCATCTAATCATAATTTATCCTTATCATTATGAATTCAACTTGTGATTTTGTTCATCAAATCATGAGTGGCTAATTCCATTAGCCGGGGTTATGGGATCCATGGATTACGCTTTGATATGATACTAGGTGTTTAACAGATTAAAAGAGTAGTGGAACATCTTAAAATTCTATTGTTTTAACTGAAATCTAGTGGTTGCAAACATTAGGTTATGCCTTAGGTTTTATTTTCTTCTAACAGAGAAATAGACAAGAGGACGTAAATTATCAACAGGGACTCGGAAGCTACCAACCTTCTATTTAATGATTAATGTCATAACTAGATTAATCTACCTGAGATAACATCCTATTGGAAATATATAAGTTATCTAAGTTCGAGAGAATTAGATAATAAATTATCTGGTGAGGTTGAGAGATAAGTCAGATAGTATAACCGTCAGGGATATTCTATTGTTCTAATCATTCTGAGAATCTCTAGCATTACCTAGTATCTGTCAATTCCCGAAACCCTTGGTGAACATAGCTCTGGTTTCCCATTTATATTGATTACAAACATTAATATTAAAGTGACAACATTACTTGATACTTTGAAAACCCCCATCTTAATTTATATTTTTGTACCATTTGTTTGAATTGAACTTGTAGCTATAACTTCAAATTAGCTTAATCACCACTCACATTATTCCCTGTGGATTCGATCCCGACTCTAAAGTTGGGTAAATATATTGACGACGAGCGCCTTACACTAATTTTAGGTGTAAGTTGAGCATTATCAAAAATAGCGCCGTTGCTGGGGAACAATTTGGCGTATTTAGTTTGAAATTTTAGCTTACTTGCTTGAATTCAAACTTGTAAATATTTGTTGTGATTTTCTTTGTTCTTGTGTTAGGTAGATTTTCTTTATTTTTGTTTACTTCTTACTATGGCATCATGGAATAAATGTGAGTTTGATGGTTGGAAATCTTATCTGGATGATCCATGTCCATATTATAATGGACCCCACTTTTGGCATGACTATAGATATGCTCCCTGGAGAGAGATGTGTGCACCATCTCCATCCTACTGGGAGTATAATTGTTCTTTATGTGGTGGTCAAGATGGACATTAGAGTGATTGCTCAAATTCCCCTTCCCCCTATTGCACTAACCCAGGCTCTAGTTCTTCTTATGAGTATGATAGGTCTTATGGTCAAGAAAAGGAAGAACAATGCACTGGAAAGAGTGACATTAAAGCTATGCTTCAACTAATGTTGAATCATATAGACACAATGAATGATACCATATGTGACATACGTCAAGACATTAGGGCATTTAATAAGGGAAGAGAAAGAATAAAAGAGATGGATATCGAGGTCAATCATCCAAAACACTTTTCTACATTATGTTAAGATGATATCTTGTCTGCAGAATTATTTAAAATAATGGAAGAGTGTGACGATAAAGAGAAAGATTCCTATACTGATGATGAGCTTGATGTTTATCAACCCTTAAAGATTTCTCAACCAACCGAGCCAACCATGAGGGATGATGCCAATATTGAGGGAATGGTGCTAGAGGCAAAAGAAGAAGCCAAGTCAATCTCTTATGAAAACTCTAGCCCAATTCAAAGAAAAAATGTTGAGAAGATGAATAAAAGTGAGTGTGTAGAGGATAGCGTAAATTTTGAAGTAGGATTTGTTGGGCCACACTCGAAGCATTTTACAATATTATGTTTAGATGATATCTTGTCTGTGGAATCATCTAAACTAGTGGAAGACTGTGAATATAAGGAACAAAAATCTTATATTCTTTATTTTACACTTGATAAACAACATAAAAACACACCTCATATTAAGGTCGAGTTGTTTACCATGCATCATTCATTACTCGGCTTCTTAATCTTTGTACCACCTCTCTATGAGTGAGGCAAGAAGACGGACTCTAAGTTGGGGGTGAAATTCATATCCTCAAGGTGGAGGAAAAAGCTAAGTTCGGTCGTGCCGTGACGTTAAACTAGGCATTTCTTGGGAGGCAACCCAAGGTAATTTGTTGTTTGTATTCATATTATGTAATTGACATCAGATCTTCACACCCATGGTGCCAAATGTTTTTAACTCTCTTGTTTTGATTTGACGTGTTGGAAACAATGCATGATATTAAGTTGAGGGTGGGGCTACTTGTGGGTATTGATGTCCTCCTGGGATTTTTGTTGTCGTGCCTTTTTTCCCTAGAGTCTTGTTCCTAGTAGAGCCGGCATGTTTAGGCGTACTGTGTTTGTTTTGTGATGTGTTATGGTTAATTGGAGAAAAATAAGTATCTAGAGGAGTTGACATATTTTTGTTAATTTTTTAGACTGATAAACACCTCTCCATTGGTTTGTTTTATAACTGTGTGATATACATTTATGTGTGACCACTGTGCATCTTGTTATGGCATTAGTACTAGTGACATGATATCCACTACTAAACAATCGCATGAACCGGATAGGTAGTAGCTTATGATGCACTTTTATGCCATGTGTGTGTAAGATACTACTTAGTTCTCTTTGTGTGTTAAATCCAGAACTTGACCGGTTAGTCTTACCTTGGTTGAAAGATAGGGTTTAGGAAAGGATCATAGGCCGTTTTGATTTTTAAGTCACTTTTTGCCTAAATGACCTTCCCTGTATGCATGATATCTCTTGATCCCTATTTTGATCTTGAATTGACTATTTCTTTCTATGACACCTATCATATTCCCATTTAGATCATAATGAACCTATTTTGGCCCTGGTCTTTCTTGGACACTGTGCACCTAGACTTAGGTAAACAACCTAAGTTGATGGTGGCTATCATAGGGGTGCGTGATGTAAACTGAGTATGAAAAAAGGTAGAATAAAAGGAAAAGAATAAGTGAAAAGGAATAAAAAGCTGGGTGGTGTGGAAGAATAATAAGAAAATAAAAAGAATGAAAAATGAAAGCCACATCCATCCTGAATAATGTGTGATCAAGAAAAGGAGAAAAAGAAAAAAAAGGTTAATAAGTGAACCCCAAAAGTTAAGGTAGTGCCAAGGAGGCTTAGTCACTTTAAATGCCATTGAATATCATACCATCCCTTAGCCTAAATTACAAGATGAAGAAAAGACCTATAGTGATCCTAACTTACCTGTCTGGACACCTTGGTAATGAAAATAAGGGCAAGCATATGGTATTTGACATACATTGATTGGAATTTCTTTCTGAAAATGAGTGTCTCTTGATCGTCCCCGCATTGACATGCTTGAGTTCATATATGAGTGAGAGGGACTTCTTTATTGTAAGGGTACATCGGTTGCATTGCTAGCTGTTAACTTGTTTGGATAGTGTAATATTAGTACATGCATGGTTGTTGTTGCTAAATTGATGCCATATCTTGATTCCTTTGGGTCACATTATTAATCTTCATGGATATGCACAATTGTATTGAACATGGAGAGTGGCATGAGTTTTGAGCTAAACTTGATAATCAACTGTGATAGGTATCTTATGTGTCTCTTGGTTAAGCATCGTAGTATGGTGTTATGTAGTTTCTTGAGGACAAGCAATTGTTTTAAGTTGAGGCTGTTGATGTATGAGCAGATACTAATACATTTGAGGCTTTTAACTCTAAATAATTGCGAAGTCTTAAGGAACTTTTGGTTGTTTTTGATCGTTTTCTTGTGATATTGTAGTTGTAGCAAGGATGGAAGGAAAACATAGGAAAGATGAACAAAATAAGTAAAATCTGGTACAAGTGAGCTAATATGAGTCTAACGGCATTTCTTGCAAGCCGTAAGAGATGTGGTAAGCTACCAGAAAAAGGTTTCAGGAAGAACAGTGAAGAAGAGTTGATGGATGAAGGTGACGACATTCTCAATATGTTGTCACAAGTATGGTAATCCATCAAAAGATGCTGTCAAGTGGGACAGAACATGGTGAAATAAGCTGAAGGTCTGACGATATTTGCTACACGCCATCACTCCTCTGGTAATCCATTGTAGGATATCGTCAAAGTAAGGCAAAACAGGTTAAGAAGGCATGACTTTTGATGATATATCTGAGACGTCATCAGAAGCCTGACGATCAACACCAATATGCCGTCACCTAAATTCGAGCCCAGCTGTGATTTTGCTATTTTATTTCCTTAATTAGGGTTTAGTATAAATTACATCTTTTAGGGTTTTTAATTCATAATTCATCTATCAGACATCAACTCTAAGAAGAGAGAGACGTATTTTTGCTCTCTTTCATAAAATATTCTTGTGTTTTCGTATCAACTATTTTTGAAGTTTCTACCTTGTGATTCAATCGAAGAAACTACTTGTTGTTTTCCATCTAATCGTAAGTTATCCTTATCATTATGAATTCAACTTATGATTTCGTTCATCAAATCATGAGCGGCTAATTCCATTAGCCGGGGTTATGGGATCCATGGATTACGATTTGATATGATACTAGGTGTTTAACGGATTCAAAGAGTAGTGAAACATCTTAAAATTCTATTGTTTTAACTGAAATCTAGTGGTTGCAAACATTAGGTTATGCCTTAGGTTTTATTTGCTTCTAACGGAGAAATAGACTAGAGGACGTGAATTATCAACAGGGACTCGGAAGCTACCAACCTTCTATTTAATGATTAATGTTGTAACTGGATTAATCTACCTGAGATAACATCCTATTGGAAATAGATAAGTTATTTAAGTTTGAGAGAATTAGATAATAAATTGTCTGGTGATGTCGAGAGATAAGTCAGATACTATAATCATCAGGGATATTCTGTTGTTCTAATCATTCTAAGAATCTCTAGCATTACCTAGTATCTATCAATTCTCGAAAACCTTGGTGAACATAGCTATGGTTTCCCATTTATATTAATTACAAACATTAATATTGAAGTGATAACATTACTTGATACTTTTAAAACCCCAATCTTAATTTATATTTTCGTACCATTTGTTTGAATTGAGCTTGTAGCTATAGCTTCAAATTAGCTTAATCGCCAGTCACATTGTTCCCTGTTGATTCGACCCCGACTCTAAAGTTGGGTAAATATATTGACGATGATTGCCTTACACTAATTTGAGGTGTAAGTTGAGCGTTATCAAAGGTGTTAGAGAAGGGGAACATTTTTTCTTTAAGATGATGAAAAATAAAAACATTACGGTGGCCAACTTGTTATAGTTGATTAGAGGGATTAAGCTGAACAAGGAGCAGAAGTTTAAGTGTTGTTTACTGTTGTTCTTTCACACCATCTTTCTTAAAAAGATTTGACGAAGGTTGTCTACCGAAAACTAATTCAGATGGTAGATTCTTTGAGTTTCTTTGACAGTTATTCGTGTGGAAAAGAGACATTTCAATTGAACATGGATTATCTAAAGAAAAAAGTGAACTAAATAAGTAGAGGGAAGTATTTGATGAGAAGCAGAAGGCATTTTATGCCCTATTCAGATTTCCTTGGTTATTCATGGTATCTACCATCAACCCTTTAGTCATTTTATCATAGATTCTTGTTTTATTTCTACTCTATCATATACTCTGAGTCATTTTTTCACTACTGTATTGCTTATAGATTTGGATCTGTAGAACGTGCACCCAAACATCATCCCTACTGTTCATGAGATGAAGATGAATTACATGGTTACATTTAAGCCATATATGAATGAGGTAAAGAATAACTTCCATGATGGCTTAAAGAAAGATTTACAAGGGGTGACTGTCCTTACTTCAAATGGGGACAGTGATAATGAAGGGAATTTGGGTGGTAACCCTAATGGAGTATGCATTGGTGATGATGCTTCTCCAAGCACCTCAAAAATTATAGTAGGCACTTCTATTGATGGGGATCTTCATAAGTGTGTTGCTATGCTCGAGGAATTCGTCTTAGATATTGTTGCATATATCAATGAAAAAAGACTGAAGAAATAAGAAAGGGATGAGCAACAACATGAGCGAGGTAATTTTATTTAATAATTTATTTGATTAATGAATTTCCAACCGTAAATTTTAGTAACACTTTATAATATTATACAATACATATGGACCTTCATGAAATGGAGAGGAATGAAAAGGGGAAAAAAAGAAAATAAAAGAAATAAAATGGATGAGTTGGACATTGTTATGGCAGAAGAGAAAAAAAAAGAAAGAAGTAGAAGAAATGGAAGAAGATAAGAACGAAGAAGAAACTGAAAAATAAGTAGTTATAGATAAAGAAGAGGAAGATGAGAAAGAAGAAGTTGAAAAAAAATCATCAGATGAAGAAGCAAAAGTTATAAAGAAGAAGAAGCTGAAAAAATAGCAGCAGCTAATAAAGAAGAAGAAGTTGAAAAAGAAGATGCTGAGAAAGACGCAGTAGGTGAAGAAGAAGAAAAAGAAAAAGAAGAAGCTGAGAAAGAAAGAAAAGTTGAGGAAAAAGCACCAGTAGGTGTTAAAAATAATAAGAAGAAGAAGGTGAGAAAGAAGGAGCTGGCAAAAATATTAAAGAATTAGGCAAATAAAGTGAAGATGGAAAGAAAGAAGCAGCAGGAAAAGAAGAAAGAGAAGACAAAAGAGATGAATAAAAAGAAGAAAAAGAAGAAGCAAGCAAAAAAGATATGGTTATGGATATCATTGATTTCATCAATGATAACATTTGTGATGACGAGGAAAAAGATATTTGAATGCTAATATTGTTAATGTTTAAGATTTATTTTTTATTTGAGAAACAAGAGAGTTGAATGATCATTAGAATGATATGAGAAATATTTTTTTATTTTATGAAAGTTGTTAGAATTCTGCACTGAATCTGGTTTTATCAAACTGTATTGTTGCATGGAATTTGGATATGCATTATGTTGTCATAATTGATACAATATATGGTTGACATCATAGATACATATTAAATTTTTCCTATACTGCTAGCATAGTCTATCATTACCATGCTACTCGATTTTAAGTTGATGTGTAGTTTGATCAACTATGATTCTATGAAAAACAGTATTAACATTATAGAAAAATAAGAGTATTTTCATTTATTCAATCTCACTACATCCATGTTACACCATTCCAAACAATGAATACTAGCATTATTCCATATAACATTATTTTTAGTCCATTCTCCCTTTCTTCGGCCAAAACTAATTTTTGTTTTAGTTGATCCCTCTCTATTTGGGTGTCTTATAGCAATACTTTCAAGTGATCCCTCTGCTCTTTGGCTTCTTTGAACAAAGTCATGAGAAAATTTCTATTTTATTCGTATTCTCGTACCCTTTGTAGTAGATTAAATTTTCCCACACTATAAAAATTTGATGTCTTGGATCCCAGACTCAACGTTGATGGACTGCTTGGAGGTGTTACTTCATCAAGCCATTTAAAAAATAAGCATGCACTACTATCCTAGAAAAAAAATAATTACATAACGATTTACTTAATTTAAAAAAAAACATACATGACTCACCTTTGCAATTGCACAATTATAAAATTTAGAACCTGAATCTGAGTCCGTGTGTGACGTCCACAAAACAACCACATTTCCACAATGACAAATTAGAGTCTTTTTATAATTGAATGTTTAAGATGCTTGAGACATTTTAGAATTTTAAAATAAAAATAAAGTGGATGAAATAAAATAATGAGGTATGGAGGACTTTATATATGAAGTAAAAAAGAAGCGTTAACATTAAAGGAGTACAAAATTAATTGTTTGTTACCATTTAAACAGTAATTGTATTTTTTGAATTGTTGGTGATACTTAATAGACTATCATCAATCATGACCTATGTCAATCCTCAACTAGATATAAAAGTCTACCGTAGAAACTCATAATCGATGGCCCCTCAATAACATATTTTTAAAAAATAATTAAGTAAAAAATATACTTATGCTTGGAGGGTCCACCAATTCATTTGGTCTACTGTAGATTAATAGTGTAGGTCGTGCATTGATTGATCTCTGAATCATTGGTAGATCTCATAGATCTATGTACATTGTTATAGACCCTTACAAGCATATTATTCAAAAATGAATAAATAAATAAATAATTAATATAGTATGAAATTCTACACATATGAAGGAGTTTAAACAAGTCACATAATAATATTACAGCTTATACAAATTAGGAGTGGTAATTTAACGAGTATGTGGATGGGTAATGATTGAACAAACAATATCCTAAGAGTAATGTTTGTCAAAACACAAGTATGTTTTGAGGATGTTGATTGTATTTGATGATTATCCATCCACATACTTCTTCAATCACCACCCCTAAATCAACAGAGTATGTGGATAGGTAGTGGTTGAACAATCAACGTCCTCAAAACATACTTGTGCTTTGATAAACATTGCTCTTAGGGTGTTGATTGTTCAACCACTACCCATTCACATAATTCTTCAATCACCACCCCCAATTTGTGTAAGCTCTAACAAGATCATGTGACTTGTTTAAACTCCTTCATACGTATAGAATCCTACAATTTATTTATTTTTTATTTAATTATTTATTTTTAAACAACATCCAAGTGAGGGTCTATAACTATGTACATAGATTTATGTGATCTACCATTGATCTTGAGATAAATCCATGCGTTCCCTATAGTATAAGTCTATAGTAGACCACAAGAATCGATGGACCCTTAAAGTACAAGTATATTTTTACTTAATTATTTCTTTTTTAAACATGTTATTGAGGGTCCATTGATTACGTATGTCTACGATAGACTTTTATATCTTGTTGAGGATTTACATAGGTCATATAATAGTCTATTAAGTGTCACCAACAGTTCAAGATTGTTTGTTTAACCAACAGTTCAGCAGTTCAAGTGTCACCACATACTCAAAGCACAATAGTTCACCGATGATTACGTGTCCCTTCGATCACCACCCCCAAATCATGTGATTACATGACTTGTTTAAACTTTTTAAAGTTAATTATTTTCTTTTAAACTACAATATATTGATGTTCCATCGGTTCATATGATGTACGATCGACCTATGTGTTTGGTCGAGGAGTGACAATGTCTAAGATTGATGATAGTGCATAAAACATTAGCTGGTGTAGCCTAGATCGATTTACTTGTCTGCGATAGACTATATATGTGATATGAATTTATTATCAAATAATTTTTACTCTTTGTAAATTTAATCAAGTCAATCTATAGTTATATTCATTGAACAAGGAATAAAAATTTAAAAAATTGGTTGTGCAAAATCCCACCAGACGAATAACAACACAAAGGCAAAAACAAGCAAAAAAGGCAAAAAGCAAAAATTTACAAACTAAAATACTTGTATATTCATATTTTTTCATTGCATACATAAATTTTCCACCATCAAAACAAGAAAAAGGGTTAAAAAGGAAAAGCTTTCTTCTAACAAAAATCATACTCAAGAAAGATTCTTCTATAATGAAAAATAAAACAAAACTTATTAACATAAACAAAAATAAAAACTTAAACTAAATTTAGGGGGATAGTGGGGCTAATTGTAATACCCTGTACTTTTCTTAGTTTAGTTCATCTCCTAGTTGCATGTATAGAAGGCTTAAAGCCTGGAAATTTCTCTAAGTGTTAGGGACTTAGTAATTTTTAAGACCTCTTAACTTCAATGATTTTTAAATGGGTCTTCTCATCCCCGAGACGTAGGTTTTTTAGTTAATTCATATTCATGGGTGTAAGGAGCATGTCTCAAAATAGTTTTGGATTTTTCAGATAAGGATTGGGTCGTGTTTGGATTTCGATTCCAGCACCTCACTGCAAAAACATTGCACCATGGTGCTTATAGCGATGGTGTAAGACCCCGCAAAATTCTTAGCTTAATTCAGTCCTTTAAACTTGCTAAGGGGTCCCAAACTTAGAAAATTCTAGCTAAGTATTCAGACTTAGTGTTATTTTAGCCTTTGAAAGGTGGAAATCTTATTTCGCGACCTTTACATCCATTAAATATTGATATTTGAGTTAATTTATGATCAGAAAATGTCAATAGGTGTTTTTGAACAAATTTCAAATTTTTTGGACCTCATTTAGATCATATTTGAATGACCAAAATAGTGAGTCGACGTAATATTGATGCGTCGCTTCATCCATCGCATCGACAGATAATTTTTTCCTCAACTCAGTGCAATTTATAGTGAATCAACACGGACTCGACGCGATGCATTGGCTATCTTATCGATGGCAAGGATATAGCACATCGGTCTGCGCATCGATGGTTCAGTTTACAGTCATTTAAAAGGCCTCATCCTTAGGGCTAATTAAGTCTTTTTCTCACACCCTTCAGCCTCCATAACACAAAATTTAGCCCTCTTTCTCAAGAACTAAAATCCTAGGTGAATTAAATTCAAACTCAAGGCTCAAGATTCCATCGTTAATTTTCCAGAATTCGCCAACTAAGGTATGTGAAGTGTTCATCCAAGGGTTTCTTCCACCCTTGGAGTCCAAGAAACTCTTTTAAAGTTCATGTAGAGTGATTTCATGATTTCCATGATTTGAATTAAAGTGTGTTCATGATTTATTGCAAGATTCATGTAGAGTCAATTGATATGTGTGCTTTATCATATGAATACATGTTGAAACTCTTGGAATTGTGTAATTGGAATTGAATCATGATGCCTACATGTTGTGTTAGTATTAGGTGCATATATTTTGCCCCACAAGTGTTTGATGAATTCTCCATGTGAGTTGAATAGTTAAATTTAATCATGTTAGCATGTATGCAAGTTCATGTCATGCAAGTGTTTGCTTAAATGACCAAATGAATGAATGATAACTAAGTAGTTAATTACTATATCTCAAGATTATGCGATGTCTTTTATGTTTATGCTATCGAGTCTTGGGGGTATTTAAGACCACATAATTTAGCTTTTTCTCTAGAGCCATGGTCAGTCACAGAGTAGAATCAGTCATGTCTCGATCAGTTGAATTCAGTCAATTACAGAACATAGGAAAACTCAGTGAACTTTGGATCGGTCCAACTCAGTTCAGTAAAATCAGTTCAGTTCAATTATATAGTACGATCCATAATAATTCAGTCTAGCCTAGTATAGTTTAGAATTCAATCTAGTGTCTATTTAGTTGGGTGTAAGATTCAGCACCGAGTGAACCTAAGAATGGAGACTCACCTGCCAGTAGAGGGTGAAATCCTTAGAAGCAGTCCTTGCATTCTATAACTATGTAGACAGCGTAGGTTGAGACATCAACCTGCCAGTTGAGGTTTAATGGGGTGAGTGCCAGAACAGATTGTATGCACTCTAGTCCCGTCATGATTAGGAAAGTTCTCCTGATGTGGTTACGGGTACGTTACAGGTTGTTTATCTTTATGTTTATGTTTCACTAGACCCCAAAACCTCACTTTCTTTTGTAACCCCCTATATAATAATTAATTTTGGTGTCAGCCCAAAAATATTAGCAGAGTCTTTCTTAGTGTCTATCCTAGTGGTTAAATCCATTATAGCTAGGCAGGTATACAGAAATTGTCCAGTCACAGTATCCTAGAAAGTCACCTCAGATGACCTCGTAGAGCTAAATATTACCAATTTTTATGTCATTCTTGGTATGGATTAGATCCATTCATATCATGCTTCAGTTGATTGTAGGATTAGGGTCATTCTATTTCAGTTTCCTAATGAACCAATCATTGAATTGT
The DNA here is from genome assembly GCF_002878395.1 of Capsicum annuum. Classification (NCBI taxonomy): domain Eukaryota; kingdom Viridiplantae; phylum Streptophyta; class Magnoliopsida; order Solanales; family Solanaceae; genus Capsicum; species Capsicum annuum. The sequence continues at coordinate 62,031,764 of NC_061119.1, read as the reverse complement.
GGGGTAGTACCTCAGTGCTTAGGAGTAAGATGTGTTTTCAAATCCCTTCTCAGAATCCTATGATAGCATATGATCTACAGTTAGAAGTATGAATCTAGAAGTTTAGCAGCAGTAAAGTGGGGGTGAGTTTATCATTTATGTGTATTATTGTGCCACTAACTTAGAGTGATGGCTTATAGCTAAGGGGGAGATAATAGAATAAGTAACCAAGTTAGGCTCTTAGATTCCAATAGTGATGTTGGTACATTGTAGAATAGTAGTAAGAGAGGATGATGCCCAACCCATTCTTATTTCAATATTTATTGTCCAGTTATCACGATATATACTCATGCCTTACATATTAGTTCCCTGACCATAGCTCAAATTCATGCACCTTCCCTGGAATCATGTATGTTTCTAGTTCTTAGTATAAGGAGTTCCAGTTTGCTCAGCTGTGTGAATCATGTTCCATGAAATTTATAAACTCTAAATTTAGTTTGTGTAGCTCATGACTCATGTACTCATGCTACTCTTTGAATGATCAGTGAAATTCAAATTATGTCATGTATATTCTCAATTTTTAGCTATGCATAGTGTTCGTTCATGCTTGAAGTCCTCATTCTCTAACCTTTCAGTAACCTCTCCTTAGGAAATGGTAGTGGTAATGAATAGTTGTTTAGATAGGAGAGAGTAAATGTTTCTTGTTGGGGAAAGATTGTTTTATGCTTGTTTGATTTAAGGTTATAAATGTAGAGAAAGATTGAGGCCAAGTTTTTGATATATGTCATGGCTAGTTGTGTGATTTTCTTACAAATAGTGCCTGGAAGTTCTTAATTATAGAAGTATTAGAGAATATGAGAAAGATGCTTTTATGGGTGTTGTTTAGAAGTTCACATATAGTTATGAATATAGGCTTGAATGTCATGTTGATATGTAAGTGGACAAATGCATTGCGCATTAGTGAATGGCTAGTAAGAGGTTGAATGTAGTTTTTGAAGAGGTAGTAAGAATTATTCATGAGATGAGGAGTTGTGAAAATATAGGGTGTATTAAATTCATGACTCAAACTAGTATTACAATTTTATATGTGCACTTTGTAAATTCGAGTAGGCTTGAACATAGTGAGAGAATTGAGTTCATCAGTGCCCATGCGAAAATTATAAGTAGCCTTAAATGGAGTGCAGTATTGAAGAAGAGAGTATAGTTGAGGGAGTATTGAGGAGTATGTCTAATCTTGAAAGTAGCAGCTGAATTATCTAAGTTATAACAATTCCGATTTATGTTTCATAGGCCTATATTCCATGTTACAGAGTTATAGCCATATTAAGAGTCCTTACTCATATATTTTATTCAGATCATGCCCAATTTCTTTGCTTTCTATTGTTATTATAACTTCGTAGAAAGAATGTTGAAGAAATTCTCCAGTTGAGTATAAGATTTCAGTATAATTTAGTTTGTATAGCTAGCAATTCATTTTAGCAGTCAGACAGACAAGTTCCTATGGTTTTTCCATCTTCCGATCTAGTCTTAATATCAGAAATTTCATACATATTTCCATTTTAAGAGATAGTTTTTTTGCATCCATGTAAATTATGAATTCAGTTCATGCATCATGATTCAGATTTAGATATTCAGTCATCATTCAGTTCATAAGTGCCTCGAGCATTATCTCAGTCTTTCCTTAGTATTTCAGCGAAGTCGGTATCGTTCGGGGGACAAATAATTCCAAAGGGGGAGATATTGTAATACCTTGATTTTTTATGTCTTAAACCTTTCAACTTTTCTTCACGAAACTAGATCCAGCCTGAGGCAATGGTTACTCATAAGATGACTCTCTCATTTCTATCTCAGCCCTATAACCATTATTGTGTCATTGCATGTATTCAAGGAATCAGTTCAGTTTATGATATTCAGTTCATGTATCATGTTTCAGACTCAGTCATGTAATCATGCTTTCAATTATGAATCATTCTCATTCGAGGACGAATGTTCCCAAGGGGGAGATATTGTAATACCCCGTACTTTTCTTAGTTCAGTTCATCTCCTAGTTGCATGTATAGGAAGCTTAAAGCCTGAAAAATTTTTATGTGTTGGGGACCTTCATTTTTAAGGCCTCTTAACTTTAAAGATTTTTAAATAGGTCTTCCCGACCCAGAGATATAGGTTTTTGAGTTAATTCATGTTCAGGGCTATAAGGAGCATGTCTCAGGGAAGTTTTAGATTTTTCGGATGAGGATTAGGTCGTATTTCGATTTCAATTCCAGTACCTCATTGTGATAGCATCACGTCGTGGTGCTTATAGCGATGGATTCCTCATCGTGTCGCAGTAATCCCTTTATCTGTGTTCCAGTTATTAATTTATCTCCTAAGGGGCAATTATGTATTTTTTCCATTGAATCAATTCATAAATCCGCGACTTAAAGCTTCAGTTAGGACATTATTTACCCATATTCTCCAATTTTCTCTCAAAAAAAACCCTATCCTTTCCCCAAGATCATCAAATTCCATTCTTTTCTCTCCAAGAAAACCAAGAAATCAAGTTCCAAAATCCCAGAACCTTTAAGAAAGCTTAAAGATTTTTGTTTCTCTTTCAAGATTTAAGGTTTAAGGTATGTTTGATGTTCATCCATGGGCCCTTTTCACCCATGGAGTCCAAGAAACCATTTTTATGTTTTAAATGATGAATTTTACATATTATGATGAATTATCTCCATGAAGCTCTTATAAATTCGATTTATGTATTGTGTTTACAAGTGTTTTGATGGAATGAGCCTTTACACGTTTAAATAATGAAATTTTCATGTTAAATCCCTAACTCATGGTTTTAGTATTGTAATTATGTTATTATTACATGATTTACCCATTCCCATGTTTAAGTTCATGACTCTCATGTGTTTGATGAAATGCCTAAGTGTTGGTTTTTTAACAATGACCCCTTATTATGGTTTTTAAAGCTATATATATCTTTATTGATATTTCCATTCAGTGGTGGAGGGTTATGAACACCAGATATTTAGCTATTTACATAATTTCAGTATCTTCAGAATGGTTTCACACAAACCATGAACATTGTCATCCAGTTAATTATCATGATCAATTGCTTGCTTAGTTAATCTTAGTTTAGTCCATTAATCAGTGTCATTAAGTTGAAAGTAGGATTCAGCACCGAGTGAACCCAAGGATGGGGGCATTCCAGCTAGTATACGGTTTGACCCTTAGTAGCAATCCCTGAGTTACAAAACTACGTAGCCAGCGTAGGTTGAGATATCTTTCTGTCAGTTTAGGGTTGACACATATCGCATGAGTCTTCCTGTCAGTTTAGGGTTGACAAGATATCTTCTTGCCAGTTTAGGGTTGACACAGCCATTATTAGTACCCATGGTATGATAATGATACCCTTCAAACTTAGGTTACAGGTTAGACCCCAATTAGCTCAGATTGGGTGTGTCGGTTAGATGATACCTCCCACAGTCTCAGTTCAGTATTCAGTATAGAATTTAGTTCTGATTTGCTTGACCAAAGCATACAAATTATCAGTTATTTAGCTACCAGATTTTAGTATTTCAGTTTTACAGATTATTTCAGGCATATTATATGTTTGGTCTTTCATTCTCAGTATTTCAGTTTTCATGCACTCATATTCAGTCACCTCATGCCATCCAGTCTATTATTATTTCATGAATATGAACCCATGCATTTCATCTTAACCTCATCTCATATACCAGTAATGATTGCATACTCTTCTTTACTTTATGATGTTTAATATCATAAGTTCAGATGTTCAGTTTCCTAACCGTACTTAGATAGTCCAGCACTTCAGCAACAGTTGCAGTAGTGAGTCCTCATCTATCGAGGACAGGATTATTTTATACAGTTTATCTCAGTAGTTTAGTATTTCTATTCAGTTGGAGTTAGTTGTCGGTTTGTCCCATCAACTCCACAGTTAGTCAATTAGAGGCTTTTCAAACATTCAGATAGTTATTCATTTTATCAGTCTTTTCAGTATGTCTTTATATGTTTCAGATCTATGATTTAATTGTGTTTTAATATTAAAAACCTTATGACATTATCAGTTTTTTTTCCGCATATGTTGTTTATTATCAGTTTACTCAATGCTCACAGCAGGTACCAGCTTATGGGTTAGCTTGTGGTCACTTATGACCGTAAGCACCAATTTTTAGACTAGGGGGTAGCCTCTGGTCGTGACAGTGATATAGTTAGGGCCATCCATTTTGAGCCTTTCCAGAATTGCCCTTAAAAAACGAGCAATTAAATGGAGTTCACGCTTTAAATAGATGCGGTATTCACCTAGCCCATAGAAGAGGCGGTCAAAGTCATTTCTTAAGAGAGGGAATTATAGTACCATGGGAAAACTCTTCTGATCGAACGTAGGGATATCCTTCTCGGAGGCATGATTTTTTTTGGTGAAGAAGAAGAGGTTTTTGAACTTTTTGGTTTAGGTAGAACTGAATGCTTACATAGAAATTATCATTGTACTTATAAACTATAGAAGGTGGTGTTTCATATTCCCAAACAATGAAAAAGTTTAGCTTGCGTATACCAGCGGTTTTTATGTGAATAGACGTGTTTGCAGCTTTTAATTAATTAAGAATTGGAAATGATGGTTCAATGCATCAATTGGAGAGATATGGTTGTAAAAAGACCTACATAACGTGTTTGATGAGTAATCATATATCCATTAATAATTCTTTAATAGACCGTGTAAAAGATATATCATAGATTGATATTGTCTACCATAGACAAAATATATAGTCAATTACAACTGAAGGTTAAATTCAATAGAAATGCGGGGTTCCCCTAATTTCTTGATTGATGTGCCTACCATATGTGTTTTCAGCTTTCATAATTGAATGTTTAACCGACGCCCTTAATGTGTTTGACTCTCTTCCTTCTGAGTTTGGGATTATAAGGAGTGGAATAATTTTCGTGTCTTGCAATTCTTGTGGCAAAATCCATTTGGACTCTAAAGGGACAACGTTAATAGCTTCGGAGTATGCAAGGAGGTAAGTTTAAATTTTATAAATAGGCAAATAGTACTCATAGATGGGGTCACCATAACCTTCATCATCGCCATACATTGTTCGTAAAGCGATTATCGCATGTTCACATGGTAGTTTCACCAAGTCATATTTCCTACAAGAATAACTCCTCTCCAAGAGATTGACCTTGGCAATAACACTGTTGCCGAATATGGTGAATTGGTCGAGATACCCCTTCGCATTAGTCACACACAAGGAATCGCTCGCACTCTTACTATCCCCTAGGATCTTATCCTCACAAGGCACAAATATATTATTTGAACTGCCGACATATGCATACTGTTCCCTAAACTTTTCACCAAATTTTTTAGCAATCGAATTGAATGTGTACAACATGAGGTACTCCTATTCATCCATCGACACCAAGTTGAGTGACTCGGTGATGTTTGTGGTCATCACATTGTACCTATTGCCCGAGAAGTGTAATCTTCTCCATTTCTCAAAACCAAGCATATTTTCAAGGACATGTGCTGCCTCAGGGCATTTATACTTCAATTTCGCAAAATGCTTGCTAAACTTATTACAAGAATAGGCCTTTATCGCAGCGTAGAATAGATAAAGATGCTCTCCATGATGTTAATTTACACGAAAATTTTAAGTGAGGTGCCTCATGCAAAATCCATGATGCGCACAATTGTAAATACGGGAGACTAAATTGGCAATGCTAATATGCCTATCGGAGATGACACATAGATCTGGATCATCTTCTACTATAGACTTCCACTTTTCAAAGAAGAAGGTCTAAGAAGTATCATTCTCTTTATCCACAACACAAAAGGCAATTGGATAGATATGATTTTTGGTATCCTATGCAACGATACTCAGCAACACAACCCCATACTTGTCATACGAATGTGTGCCATCAATGGCAATTACCTTTCTTATTTGAGCATATCTCTGTATTTAAGCTTCGAAAGCTAAAAAGTAGTACACGAACGATCCATCCATCTTATTAACCATGATATAATAAGAAGAACCTGGATTTAATATCTCAACCATGTGGGAAAAAGCCTGCAAGCAATCATGTTCGTGCTTCGGTGTCCCATGAACAATGTTTTTCGCAATTACACTTCCTTTCCAACACATCCACTAGCATTCGTTGTAATGCATCTCCCTAAAAACAATCCTCTAAATTTCTCTTATGCTTGGACCCTTACCATCACAAAAATAATTTACGCATAGTGAAGCAATGATCTCGGATGAGATTTTACTATGCCTGCCCGTGGCGTGTTCAACACCGCACATATGGAACCCAACATACTTGTATATGCAAAATCTATTCGAGTATTTGTACTTTTTTCCCACAACAACCAGCCGCAACCATAAGATACACATTTCACTTTTAATATTTTGGTAAAACTCTTCTCCATAGTATAATCAAAAGACTTCCTCGGAATACTCTATCTAGTAGTATTTTCAGCTCTTTCTTGTTGGCGAATTTTTAATCACAATAGAAATTAGTTTCATCAGTGAAGGAATGACTTGATTATGATCCCGTTCCACAATCTTCTTCCACATCTTGCGAATCCGGTGAATCGTATTCCATATATATAGAATCATCTTCCATATTTATTAAATGATCACTATCTTTCTCATAATCATTCAAATCATCGTCGACTATCGGGCACCGAGGTGGGGGTGGTAATGAATTCAATGATTTTTCAAAGGGCCTCTCAACTATATTTATACTTAAAATAGGTCTAAATCCATCAGCACCAACATCCACCATGTATAACGACACACGTCTATCATTATTTATGATCGTAGGATGACCTTTTCCCTCGAATGCATTAGAAAACTAATCACCACGTTGCTCGGTACACAATTTAAATCCCTGCTCTCCATTACGCTTGTAACCAAGTCATTTTATGAACCATTGCGGTGAACCGCAATGGGCAATGTCACCATAGTAAAAGATTTCCATTTTCAACATTTGAGAGTCTCCTCCCATTCTCCTATGAAATCACCAGAACCAGAACATACTCTGCAATAGACATCCTAGAATTAAGCTTCAATCGATCATCGATTATGCTATTGGTATATTTTGGGTTAATCAACAATCGATGGTTGGCAATGATTGGGTAGATATCCATACAAAATTGTGAAATTGCAAATATTCCTTCTAATTAATGATCGTTGGGTTTATGGAATAGAGAAACAAAGTTGGAGTCACCTGAGCTACTGTAATGTACTTTCTAAAGAGGTTTTGAGTAATGTGGGTGATTTGAAAGCTTTTTAACAATGGTTGAAAGCGTGTTTGAGAAGATAGCAAACAAATGGGGTAACAATGGATTCAATGAACAAGATTATGATGTTTGTGGACTGATTTTGAGTTGATCGCCGAAAAATAACGCCAAAATTGTGCCTGAATTGGAGATTTTTGGAGGAAAATGGAAGCTTCTATTTTAAGCCTTTGGAGGCTTTTTTTATTATTATTTTTGGAAAGATATTTTGTATATAATTGTAGATGAAGGAGTGGACTAAAGTGTATTATTAGAAACTTGTGTCTGAATTTGTTTACTTGAAAAGAAGGGATGATGACATGGAATAAAATAGGTATTTGGCAAATTTTGCAAGACCTGTGTCTAAATGGCAAAGAAAGTTTTAAAAGTGGGTATTTGACAAACTTGCCCCATAAAACAGCTCATGTTAAATTCTTGGGCCTTGTGCACCTTTTCAATATTCTTGACATCAATAATAATTTAACTGTCATCTTTTATCCTTTCCTTTTTTTGTTAAAGGGCTTTAGTGATTACTAAAAACATTTTAATGCGAACAATGCTTTTAGAATTTCAGATTGGAATAACAAATAAATATGATGTTCAATGTTAGACTGAAAACCAACTAGGTCAACTATTATTTATTAAGAACTAAGTGTGTGTTTGGTACCAAGCAAAATATTTTAAAAAAATATTTATTGAAAAATAAATTAATTTCTTACTTATTTTATATAGTGATTGATAAGTAAGAAAAAAATATCATTCCAAAGCATTTATATACGATACAACAACACACTATATGAGAGGAATGAGGTTGGGAGTGGGGATTTGGGGTTGGTGGGGGATGAGATGATCAAGAAGTGGGGATGGGAGATATTGGATGGTGGAGAGGAGACAATGAATTTGAGATGTTATTTATGAAATTTATTTTTCCTATTTTCATTATAGAGTCATTTTCCTCATTTATAAGGAGAATGTTTTCCTAGAGAAAATTTCTTCCAAAAATATTTTAATCAGACATACATGATAAAATTAAAAAATAATTTTTAGGAAATATTTTCCTCCATACCAAACGCACTCTAAAGGTGTGTTCGGTAATGAAAGAAAATATGTTCTAGGAAATAAGTGGTATCTTTATCTATTTATTCGTGTGTGGAAAAAATATTATCCTAAAAGCACTTGTACATATCTAACACAAAATTATGAGGATACGTGGAGGTGTAGGGGTGAGGTGGTGGTGGAGGTAGGGGTGGGGGATGGTGAGGGGTAGGGTAGAGGGGTGCGGGGGTGGGGGGTGAGGGATTGAGGATAGAACTTGGGAAGAGATAATACTGCTTGTTTTTCTGCTTTAATTAAGAAAATTATTTTCCTTATTTTTAAGAGTTTATTTTCCTAAAAGAAATAGTTTTCAAAATTTTTAATCAATCGAACACGAAAAAATATTTCTCCATGGCGAACACACCCTAAATTTGGTCTAGTTTTACAAGAATATCTACATATTTATGACTCCTTTAAAAAAAATGATCTACTGGCAAACACTAGTATGAAAACCCTATAAAATTTGTGATACCTAATAAATCTTTGAAATTTATCAAAGTGAATTACAATTATAGAGATGATGTTATCATCAAATATAGCAATCTTGACAAGGTACTTATTTTCACATAATTAATCACTTATCATCATTGAAAGATAATATGAAACTAGGAACCTTTCCTCAAAAAAGGGAAAAAATACATATGGTAGCATAACTAAGTATTAAATTACAAAAAATAGCAACACTTTTTCCTAATTACATTGTGTAGCATCTGTAGCATTATTTTAAGTGGTCCCCTACTTTTTGCCACCTAAGAAATTTTACTGTGCTAAAATCCCCCTTTTTACGCCTTCTTCTTTATCTTTCCTTAATTTAAAATTTTTATTCCTTTTTTTTCACCATTAAGCATCACTCCCGCCTCAATTTTATTGCCTTTTGCACGATTCTTGCACGATCTATGATAAGAATTTCCTTCCTTTATTTTAGGTAACTATTAATCGCATATTGCATGTTAGCGGTTTATCTTTTTTTTTTACTGTAATTCATCTAAAATTCAGATTTTAAGAATTTTTTGTTTTAATGGATGAACACAGAGAAAAAACACCTACAAATGGTGGTATGAATTTAGTGTCTAATTATGCACCATCTTTTAGTCTTGGGTTAACTCAAGAAGATTTAGTTACAGTTGTTTCAAATCCTTTACAGTTGAAGAAATCTGGAATATCGAAGGAGATTATGCTGAAGTTACGCAACGACCAAGTGAAGATGACTGGAATTTTGAAAAAAAAAAAGGGTTGAAGAAAACTCCTTCTACAAAGGACCAAAAAATTAAAAAAATCGTACGAGAAGAAAAGGAAAGCTAAAGAAATTGAAGATGATGTTGAGAAATCTTATGCTAATGAATCTAAAGAAGAAAGTGAGGAAGAGGTATTTTTTTTGTTTGTAAATGTATTGTTTTGTCTGTTAAGTATTGTGTTCAAGTAATTAATATGTATTTTATGTTATGATGATATTTAGGGATTGTAGAAAGCTGATTTGTAAAGATGATAGTATAATTGTGAAAATATATTGTTGTATTAACTTCTGATGAATAGTATTTGGCTATATGTATTTTTAGTATAATTTTTTATTTTTTTCAGTATTGGTATGATCAAAATACATATGCATGTTATATGTATTTTTTAACTGCTTTAATATTTTTTATAGTTTAACTACTCATGAAAAGTATATTGGATATATCTATTTTTAGCATAATTGATAAGTATTTTTCAGTGTTGGTTGCATTTTTTATATGGTCAAAATACATATGCACGTTAATTTTAGTTTAATTACCAGAATAGTCTAATGGCTATATATATTTTTAGTATATTTGATATGTATTTTTCAATGTTTGTTGCAGTTTTGATATGATCAAAATACATATGCATGTTAACTTTAGTTTAACTACTAGAATAGTTTATTAGCTATATATATTTTTAGTATATTTGATATGTATTTTTCAGTGATATGATCAAAATACATATGAATGTTAACTTTAGTTTAACTACCAGAACAGTCTATTGGGTATATGTATTTGTACTATATTTGATATGTATTTTTTAGTATTTATATGCATTTTTGTAATCATGCAAATACATATACATGTTATATGTTTTTTTGTCTGCATGAATTTTTTTACAGATTAAGAAGTGGTAGTTTTACTTTATATAGGTGATGCAGAATGAAATATTCATTGTTAGAAAACTTCCAAGATTTGCATCACACATGTGCTCATACAGTGACAATGATATTTATGGAAGCATACGCGCTGTATTAAACAAGGAACGATTTAAAATATTTTTGCGACAATAATATTTTTGCGTATTTTATGAAGAAGAAGAAATGTGTAGTGCAAGCACAGTTGTACAGATGAGTTATGACGCTTGAGGTTAAGGGCAGTTCTTCTTCTGTGATTGTGATTTGTGCTAATGGCACCTCTCTTAATTTTACTTCCAGGGAATTTGCTATAGTTACTGATTTGAATTGTGTGTCTAATAGGAATGACTTTATTTTTGATGAGGGTGTACCAAATAGGATGGTTGAGAAGTATTTTAATGGTGCAGAAATTATTCAGAAAAGGCAACTATTTCTAGCATTCACGGAGAAAGTCTGGGGGGGAGAACAATGATGAGGATGCTGAAAAGTTTGCAATTTTGTATTTTCTGCATTCTTTTGTGTTATCTAATGTTGAAACTATTGTTATACCCTATCTTAATTTTGATTTGTTAGAAAGTGGAAGCTATAAGGATTTTTCATGGGGTATTTTATCTTTTGAGAATTTAGCGAGAAGTTTGAACAACCAGTTGAAACCAAGTGGTAAATTTAAATTGATTCAGGGAATGCCACTGGCTATTCAAGTGTGGCTTTATGAGTGTTGTTCAAATGTCCCATCAAAGATTGCATCGAAGGTTGATAGTTGGATTCCTCAATTATTAAATTGGAATACAAATGCACCTCAACCACGTTTTGAGTTTTTGATGTATGCTATGTTCAAAGGCGGTAGCAAGGTTTGTTGTTAATAAATACATATGTATTAATATGTATTTTATAGTCTACATATATACATTTTCATTTACAATTGTTTAACTGATTCTTTAATATATATTATCTATCTATATTTCTAGGTTGTATTTAAGAACATAGAGCCAACTCAAATGAAGTTGGCAAAGTTGCAAATACCACAGAAGGATGCAATACAATATGAACGTTTAGTTGATTCTGGTGATGACTTCCAGGATCCACCACCAAAAAAGATTAACGAACATTCAAAGAAGAAACAAAAGGTTGATTCATCAACCCCAGCAACGAAGAAACTTTTAAGGAAAAAGCGAGTCAATATTGTTGATGAGCATACCCAAACAAGGACACCAGCTCATCATGCTGCAAAGGCTGCTGGAATGAAGATACCAGTTTTCAAGTCAATTTCAACAAGACAGGTAGCTTCTTTAAAAACAAAAAAGAAAAGCAAATAGCTAGGGTTATTTTTCCTCAGGTACAGTCAAAGCAACATAGTCATGTAGAGGAAGTAGCCGTGTCAAAACCTGAGAGTCATGTTGAGAAAGAAGCCTTTATTTCTAAGAAAGTTTTTGATGTATTCCGCAATGAGGTAATTTTTTTTGTCAAATATTTGTTTTACATTAAAAAAATTGTGTTTACTGATTTTGTATGAATACAGGTTCGTCAAGAGTTTAAAGAAATTCATAAATTAGTGAAGAAAAAGTTCAAAAAGATGCTCAAAGAAATTGAACAAAGCAAGGTAAAAGTTTTATTATTATATATGCAGACTATAAAAAATACATATGCAGAGTATTTAAACAATACATATGCAGTGTATTCAAAAATACATATGTAGGGTATTCAAAAAAATACATATGCAGTGTATTCAAAAATATATATGAAATATAGTAAAAAATACATATGCAGTATGTTTAAAAATATGTATTGTTAGGTTGATTTTGCAAATATTATAATCCATAAAATAGTTTGTTTTTTGTTTTGTATATTAGTATGTATATTTAGAATGATGTTTATAGCAATATGTACTTTTACTGGGTTGGTTTATACATATTCAGTGAACTCAAGTATTAATAGTTCATTGAACTTATATTTGTAGCAATAACATGAAGATAAAGATCCTGAAGTCCAACAGATGGATTATACTGGTGCCGAAACATCACTACAACGATTCAACCCTGCTGTTGTTCAGAATTTGGGTGAAAATCAGGATGGTACAAAGGTAAATAATAACTAACGTATGATTATTCATTTGAGTGCACATATGTAATATTATTTTTTTAGCAGTTATATGTTTTTTTATATATAGACCTGTATAAACATATACAACTGGATTTTTGTTTGATGTTGTTTTTATATTTGTTTACTTGTTTGCAAAAGGTGCACTAATTTGCATCTAGATAAAACAAATATTAAAATTGATTCTCAACATTTAATCCCTGATGAGCTTCTCCAAAGTATAAATTTGGATTATAATCTTTCTGAGAAGATTGTTCATCATGATGGTCGAGTATGTATAATGAATTGGACTTTAGTTTATGTGATGTATCAATCCTAATAATTCACAGGAAATTTATATATTTTCTTTCATTTCTATTGCAGATCACTGATGAGAAAATGGATGAAATAAATTTGTATGATTCGCAGTTTATAATTTCAGATGAGTTGTTACTAAGTCTAAATGCCTATCGAAGAGAAAGCATCACGACACATCCATCGGCAACCCATGAAGAAGAACCCAACAATGAACATTTCAATGATAAAAAGTCTGAGTCTGTTGTTCAAGTTCATTGTCAAGTATATATTATGAACATATTTGAGGTTATGTGGGTTATTTTGGACATAACAAACTACACTTTTTTCCATTTTTTTAAGAAAAACAAAGAGAACGTTGGATAAAGATCCAAATCAAACATGCACGGAGAGGTTGATCTTGGTACGGAGGAGAAAATTATGACAACTCCTAAAATACAAGAATTAACCACTGATGAACAAAGGGATGAACCAGTTTGGCATGATTCACAAAACACAATCCCTGATGAGCTGCTTCCTAGTTTGAATGTCTACAGTTGTAAAAGCATCATTATTCATCCCTCTACTAATCATGAATTGTAAACCTCCATTCAAAAATTATGGAATAGGCGACCATCCAAATTCAAGGAGTCACCTTGCACTATGAAATTTGGTTCAGCTGTTGGTAAGTACACTTAATTATATATATAGTTTCCAATGTAATATGTTATGCAAATACTTTTACTAATTATATTTTTGTATTATCTAACTATATAGAGAGCTCAGCAGGGCACATACGTATATTCCCCCAAAAAATTCATTTGTTTATCACCCAATTGATGGGATAGTGGATACGAAGATTGTCAACAAGTTCATGAATTGAATTTCTGTATACCTTCTCAAAGTTCATGCAAAAAGGTATTTCTATCGAATTGTTTTAACTTTTTTTTTTAATTTCATTATGTTAGTCATGATTTAACATGTACTGATTAAAAAAATGAAGGAAAATGTCGATCATTACAAAAGGGGCAAATCAGCGATTCCAATGATGTATTTTGGAGTTGAGACTGTTGAAGATAAAAACTGGTTCTACACAATGGGGTTCCCTGATCAGTCATAGACAACTCGGTTAGTATATAATTTTGACAATATTTTCTTTACAGTTGTAGCACTACTTAAAATACATATTAAGTTACTTGTTAATACATATGTAGGGACACATATGTATTTTTATAATAATTTTTATTATTTAACAAAAGATGTGTTAAAAATTCATATATAAATTATTAATATACATATGAATTTCAATTAAATCACATACTGATGAATATCCATTTTTCTTGCACTGTCTCTATTTAAGTGTTGTTTACAAAACAAATTATTCATATGCAAGTCTTAGACATTAAACTTTAAATTTCATATGTATTTTATATTACATACACATGCTAAATTCAGTATACAAATACTTTAAATGTTCTAAAACTTGTGGTGTTAATTACTGTAGCAAATTGATGTTTTCTTTTACTACTTGAGGAAAAAGTCAAAAAATGACCCCAACAGGTCTTACAAATTCAGCACAGTAGATTGTAACTTTATGAATATAATTAGGTCTATTCATGATATTTATTCTGTGGATGATCCAAACCTTGCTGCGGGAGAACAGGAAGCCCATCTTAATGAGTACATCAATGGGTTCCGTATGCATGCTACTGTGCCATGGCATATAGTGGAAAACATTTATATTCCGGTCAACATAAAGGGAAAACGCCATTGGGTTCTAGAAGTTTTATCCTTCTCAAAGAGGAGCATATTCTTATATGTTTCATATGAATTATCTGGTCATTATCCAGCTGTTTTTGCTAAGATCAAGAAATTAGTTGAGATTATCCCTTTGTGTCTCCAAGGTTGTGATTTTTACAATAAGAAAGGAATTAATCTTCAAAACCATCCAAGCTACAAAGACAAAGATTACTCAGATCTGTTTGATGTGTTATTTGAAGAGAAGTTACCTCAACAACTAAGAGGAAGCTTGTAAGTTTTTAATTTACATATACCAAAATTGTATGTTCGTACAAAATAAATTTTACAATTTAATCAAAAAAATTTCCTTGTTTTTGTAGGGATTGTGGTATCTTTATAGTTACGTATGTAGAGTGTCTTTCTTATGGTCACAAAGTTTTTGCGACTGAGTTCCACCCCAACGCACTCCGTACAAGATATGTTGCACTTTTGTGGGACTATGGGATCCGAAAATAAGAAGCAAATGCTCATAGTGATGTTGAAGCACCCTTGAGGGTTGCAAGGCAAAGTAGAATAACTAGTGTCACTAAAGTTTTTGATGTATGATGGTTGATGGATTTATTACTTTGTATAGTTGATCAACTGCTTTATGGATGTAGGTTCTGATTGTACAAACTAATTTTTATGTTTTGAAGTGGTTCTAATTATTGTTTATAATAGTACTTATTTTTTAACTAAATGAAATCAATTCAGTTTCGAAGTGGGTTAATTTTGATTTGAATTAAAGTTTAATTTGAGTATTTTATGCAATTCTACTTTTTAATGTGCGATTTAGTTAGAAAATACATATGTAGTGTTCATATTATGCTTAAAAATACATATGTAGTATACATAAAGTATTTTTAGCCCAAAAATACATATGCAGTGTTAAGATTAAGCATTCCAAACATCTAGACCTTACCTAATATGTATCTTAATAAGTTTTCATTTATTATCAATATAAATGCGAATTTGAATTAAATATAAACTTGTGTGTTTAATGCAGTTCTACTTTTTATTGTGAGATTTTAGTTACAAAATACATATGCAGTGTTGATATTTGTTTGAAAATACTTATGCATTATGTATCAAATGTATATAGCATAAAAATACATATGCAGTGTTAAGATTCAGCATTTCAAAAAGTTACACCTTGATCATACCTAATATGTTTTCATTTATCATCATTACAAATGAGGATTTGAATTCAAGATAAATTTGAGTTTTTTATGTAGTTCTTCTTTTTATTGTGAGATTTTAGTTACAAAATACATATGCAATGTTCATATTTTGCTAAAAAATACATATGGATTATACATCAAATATATTTAGCCTAAAAATACATATGCAGTGTTAGGATTAAACATTTTAAAAATACATGTTGATCATACCTAATATGTGCTTTAATATGTGTTCATTTATTATCATTATAAATGTGAATTCGAATTAAAGATAAATTTGATTTTTTAATGCAGTGCTACATTTTATTGTGAGATTTTAGTTACAAAATACATATGCAGTGTTGATATTTTTCTTTAAAATACATATGAATTAGACATCAAATGTATTTTGGCATATAAATACATATGCAGCTCAAACATATATTTGCAGAATATGTCATATGTATTTAAATCTTTAAACAATTAGGAATCATACTTGTTTGGTTAATCAAAGTTATCATCTTTAACCTAGAATATATATACAATGTTAAAAATACATATGAATTATAGCTTAAAAATACATATGCAATGTTCAGACTTTGAAACCTATACATATGCAGTATTCAGATATTATTGTGTTCAATTAGCAAATGATGAATAAATGTGTTAACTCAAATAAAATAGTTCATTATTACAAAAAATGAAAAATAAAGTTTTAAGAAATAATATGGAAGAACAAATGTATCATTTGCGATATTTCCTACAAGAACGCCAATTGTGACCCTTAGCCCCACAATCACCACATGAATTGATGTTCTTCTTTTCAATCATATCCCGGTCAGATTTTCCACGATCCTTTTTGAAGGTCTTCCTGGAGGTCGTTTGAACTTTGGCTGCAGTACTATCTCACTAAGTACGCTAACTGGAATTATCCAGTCATCTTGGTGCAGTAACAGATAGATTGGAATATCATATGTCTTTAACGCGATTGTTGGTTTAAATAAATTAGAATAATATGGTCCCTTCTGAAAATTCTTGTTATCCAACACCGCACAAGTATGTGCACATGGTATCTCATCGAGTTAAAATGCATTACATGAGTATTTTTTTCTTTGAGGCAAATGATGAAGTGTTTTTATTTGTCGTGCACCGTATACACATTTTCCGTGGCTGGTATAACATGATATCAATAGAATTATGTAAATGATCTGCTACAAAAAAGATACAAACCATATTATTTGATATGTTGCAACCACAACAGCATATGTATTTTTGCTAGACACGTATACATCCTTACATAAATACATATATTTAATAAAAGCAAATTACAAAGATTTTTTTATTTGTTAATGAAGATGTTTTTAAATTTTTTTATAGACATTAATGAATAAGCAGTGTTCAGATATTGCAATAAAAATACATATGCTGTGTAAATTTTAATAAAGCATCTAAATATATATGCAGTGCTAATAAGTTTCTATACAAAAAATACATATGCAGAAAACATAATATGTTTTTTAATGTTCTTTTTTGATTATGTTGTATATGTTTTCATTAATTTAGGACTGAATGGAAGGTATTTTCGTACTTATGTTTTCATAATTATAAATACCACAAATGTAAAAGGTCATACCATCATACGAGTACACAAAGCCTCGTTCTCTTTGAGTATGTCATTAAATTTTCTAATGACTGTTATGAAGCTATATGAAGCCTCCTGCCTATTTTCACAATTCCATTTAGCAAACAGCAATCGAACTTTCTCAAGAAAATTATAAATTGACAGTTCTCTAGCTGATACAAGTACTCCATTTATTGACTCCACAATGTTTGAGGTCATAGTCCATCCTCGTTGAACTGTTGCATAGGACCTAGCCCATTTTTTGTAACCATCCAATTCCAAAGATTTCTTCACCTTAATATCAACCTCCTCAACCTTTTATATTAACATGTGGAATTCTGACTTTGAATATGCTTTGACCATTGTATAAAAGATCTCTGATAATGCATCGTGTGACTTTTGGTAAAGTTTTTTCATATTTCCCCATAGATGCCACATACATGCATAATGCAGAACATCTTTGTACACATCACCAACAGCCTTTATGATGCTTGGATTCCGATCAGATACAACACACATGTTTTACATTTCCCCGTATGCTTCCTTTAGATTTTCAATGAACCAAGTCCAAGACGCATCATTTTCAGAATCTAGCACACCATATGCCAAAGGGAATATATGACCTGTATTTATAAATACATTTTGAACATTCAGGTATAAATACATATAATAACTGCATATATATTTTTTACAAATACAGATCCAAAAACTTGTATATTTTACCAAACAAATAGCATCAATTACATATACTAACATGTAAATGCACATCACATTCATACATTATCAAGTAAAACATGTTTCATCCATGCAACTCTGGAAATATATATATTTTTAAATAGAAATATATATATCAACTAGACATTTGTATTTTCAATTGATCTGCAAAAAATACATATGCAGAAAATACATATAAACATACAAACAGTTCTACAACGTAAAAATAAAATTATACTAACCTGCTCCATCCATCGTACATGCAGTTACAAATGTCCCAGTATACATTCCTCTCAGATGACTACCATCAACAACTACGACAGGATTACAATGATCTAATCCTTTAATGAATGCACAGAGGGCTATAAATACATATAAGAACTCGTTCTCATCCGTCTTCTTCATTCTAAAATGTGACTCGGGATATGTATTGTTCAAAACATAAAGGTAGGAGGGTAATTTCCCATAGGATGTATATGGCTTACCCCTCAACTCTTCTAATGCTCTTTCTTTGGCCCTCCAACATAAAGTGTATGTCAAATCCATACCAAACTCTTCCTTCATATCATTTTTTATTTCAGTCGCACTGTATTTTTTTTGTGATTTTTGAATTTTTATTTAACCATACCCCCTATCAACATACTAGTAGCATGCAATTTTGAATAGACCTTGTCCTTCACCGGGCAGGTATGTTGAGGTATGAATTTCTTTATTCTAAACATTCCAGAATCTCCCATAGCAGATGCACGCATTAAAAAATTGCAGTTTCTGGATTTCCAAACCAATGTATAACTGCATCCAACATTTAGTAATACTATCAAAATACATATCCAAACTCATTTTAAACATTATTAAAATTATATAGAATGTGCATACTATTTCTTACTTGGCCTTTCACTTCGCGTTTGAAACTTCTCCCTAATTGAATAGTCCTTCATGACTGACATTAAAATATTTTTCATCAAATAAACCTGGTCTGCCTCAATATGCTTGTGATGTGGGTCGGAGATAATCACCTCAACCGTATCCATTTCAAATACATCTAATGTTGTAGTTTCTTCAGAAACTACCAAAGCTCCTTCGTTATATGCACCTAATGCTGCTTGCACGTTGTTACAGATGACTCTTCTTTCAACGACACACACGGATAAACTTGCAAAGTTGCTCCCTACTACTTTCTCCAAAATGCTTACATATAAAGGAAGACAATTCATGTCTTGTATCTCTTTTTTATGCAACATAAAACCCTTTAACCCTATATCATTATGTATTTGTATTTGCCCTATATTACCAGTGATTTGATATTCCACTAGAATATGTTTGTTGGTTAAGTCCATATTTAAATGTGATGCCGAAACCTCATGCAGCTCAATGAAAGATGATGTTGTGCTCAACAGTATAGCATCAGTGACATAATCTTCATAGTTTTTTTCATACGTCCACCTACCAGAGTGCTTTACAAGGACTGGTATGCTTCTCATTTCTACTTGATTTAAGCAAAAATAGATAAATATACATATTTGTTAGATGTCACTTTTTATAACACATACTTTTCAGATTTAAGTGCAAACAAAGTTACATAGCAAATCATCTCCATCTAAAAAATACATTTAAACAACATTTGTTTAAAGTAAAATACAAACACAGCAAAAGCTTAAAACCAATTATAGAAACTACTGAATCGAACACAAGTAAAACAGGTATAAAATATCTTTTCTTATATACAATTATACTCTCAAATTTCGACAAGCAAAACAAAAATACATATGCAGGTTCAAAATTACGCATATCAAAAATATATATGCAGTGTTAACATTAAGCATACCAAAAAATACATCTGCAGCATACATAATTTGTATTTTAATGTGTTAATAGAAATTCATCACAATGAATAGCTGAATTCGATCATTCATTGATCTAGGAGTTCAGAAAATAATTGAATAAACTTCAAATCGATTATACAACAAAGTGAAAAAATTCTGCAAAGCTTAAAAATTTATTCAATTGTTAAAACGATCAAAATAACAACAAATGATCCTCAAATAAATAGTCTAATACTGAAATTATAATACCCAAAATAACTTTTAATCTGAAATTTGCAACACATAGTTGAATTCCAAAGATTTTTGTTCGATATATTGAATTTACTCCTGCATTGCTTCTAACTCGAAATTCGTTTACAATTTTTTCAAAAAAAATTAATGGCGACAATAAAAAACTAGATAGGAGCATCAGTAATTATTGAAAAAAAATCAAACCAGAAAAAATTAATGATTATGTACCATAAACAACAGTAATGTTTGAATTTTCAACTAATAGTTGAATTCGAACAAATTGAACTAAAGAATCTACAATTGAATTTGATTCAAACACATTAATTCTTCATTTTGAAACTACTGTTAAATTAGAAAAAATTACAGTCGAATTTGAATCAACAATAGGAATGGTTGAATTTCAAAAACACGGTTGAATTAGAACAAAATGCTCAGAAAAAGGTTCAGTAGATTTTGATTTTGCTATTATTTTTTTTGGATGAACTCGTTAATGGAAAAAATTGATATTTAAATTTTGTCTAGTGTTGTTAAAATATAACGGAAATCACATGATTCAAGTTATTTTAATGCAAAAGGAATCAATAAATTTAATTAATTGGTAATTATACCATATTTATTTCAACCAATTTCAGTTATTTAAGGATAGTAAAATTAGTTGTATATGTATTTTTATAGCAACAGTTTTTAAAAAATACAAAATACAAGTTGCTACAACATGTAATTATGAAACCGTTGCTATAAAACTAATAATTAGGGTCTTAAGTATGCTATTTCTGAATTTTGCCCAAAATAAAATCACTTCGGGTCATCATATTTACTCGTCGTTAGTAGTTGATTATTTATTTATTTATTTTATTTTATTTGCTTAGGAGTAGTGGATTATTTGAAAACGAGTTTTATGTTAAATTGAATGCATTATTTTTTTTTTATGGTTCGGTTCCAACTTATAATGTCTTCTCGCTTTTTTTCCCTAACCCAACTTTTTTTTTAAAAGATCATTATTTTTTACTCAACCTATATATACATACAAAGAAATATATTTAAGAATACTAATTTAAGGTACGTGCATTGTGTGTGTGTATTATTTTAAATTTTTTTATTTTTATACATTTAATTTTAAATATAAAAAAGTCAACTAACATTTTATAAAGGAATTTCATGATTTTAAATCATTCCTTCATAAAAATTTGATATATATAAAAAGAGATAAAATTATTCGTGAGAGGATATACCTAATAAAATATTTATTCATCTAAGTATCTATCATGTGTAGGACACTAAAATACCTGCTATAATTTGACAATGAGTCTACGCATATCAATATAGATTGTAGTGGAATTATTGAAGTCCCAATGCCCTTAATCAGATGTCTCAGACTCTTTAACTTTAATACATCAAAAAAGTTTCTTATTTGATACGTTGTACTGATTAAAAATAACCTTTGAAATTAATTTTCCTTCAAGATTTTGTTTATCAATAGTTTGTATACATAGGAGTTCTATTCATAGCAAATATCATTGATAACAAAGTGATTTCTTTTTGTCTTGATCCTGAAACTTGATCTATCTTCCTTTTTCATTATTTTATAATAATTTTTTGAGTTATTTCATTCTCTATTTCTATTTAATAGGATTCTGAGGACGCTTTACGATGTCTGAAAACACAACTCAAAGTGTTCTAGGTATGATACACTTTTGAGATTTCACCATGATTAGGTAAAAATATCAATCATCATATTACCCTTTCTCGTTTTCTAATTTTGTGACTAAAAGAGAAATTCACAATTATAACCAAATTACTATAATATGCTCCACAATAGGCTTCAACTCCCAGGAATAACCTCAATTTGTTGTTAATCATATTAATCAAGAGGGGTGAATCAGATATCTTCATTATCCTTCTCCAAAGTTTTGTCAAGGATAGCCTGGTGCATTAAAGTTTTTGCTATGTGGGGGATTTGTGGATAGATCAAACCACAAAAATCTATTGTACATAGCCTTACCTTGCATTTCTGCTAGAGGCTATTTCCACGACTTGAATTTGTGGCTTCTTGATTACATGACAATAACTTTACAGTCATCCTCCACAAATTTATCCTTTTCTACACTCTTATCATTCAATAAACCCCCACCCCCATCCACCCACCCCACCTCCAACCAAACAAATACCAAACATTATTTTTTATTTTTTAACCAATCAAAATGTAGATGGACAAACAACTCTTGGATGGAGGCCATAATATCATTAAAATGTGTTGGACATGCATAAAATTAAGAACCTAATAATCTATATACCAATTTCTTTTTTGATTGCTAAACGTATTTCACTGATATTCAGCATCAAGTATGTGCTATAAATATTTACCAGAGGAAACACCATTATGATTAATACCTAGTATATACCAATCCAAACATAAAATTCAGTTTTACTCTACAAATATATAATTGGGAGTCGGCAGAGAGAATGGATTCTCCCACCAAGTCGTGTGACATCACATGACTTACATCATTTTTTTTAATTAAGTCGTGTGAAACTTCATGACTTATCCAAAAAAAACTGGCAAACAGTATCTATTAACAGGTGTAATAAGTTGTGGGAAATTCAACACTTTTATTCCTTCAAAAATAAGTTGTCCTTTTAAAATTTTTGTTTAAAATATTGCTCTTTTGGCAACGATTGTTTCTACACTTTTGAACCTTTAAGCCCAACCTACCTTTACATCTCAAATACTAAAGAAGGTTACTTCTAAAAATGGTAAATCTATTTAAAAAATAATAGAGAAAAGTAAATAATTAAGTTTCCTTTTGTCACGACCCAAAAAATGAAGGTCATGATGGTATTTGTGCGACGACCTTATGCATCATCATCATCATCATCACCATCATCATCATATACATTGCACTTATTTTATTGTGTTATGTTGTGCGTGTATTGCCATATTGACTTGTAATCTATTTTGTTATATATCTTGACTTGTTAATGTCTAATTATTCTATCTTTCTTTATTTGTACCTGATGATTTTGAGTATACATGTTCCTCTTTGATCTACTTGTATGTGACATTGTGTGTATTTGTATCCCTATCTGGTGTGTTGTTATATTATGTGTGGATATTGTAGAATTGTTAGTGCAAGCATTGTGGGATACCGGTGTGGGATATTTTTTATTGCAGGTGACGTGCCCTTAGTGTATATTTTGTAAGCTTTAGTTACTATTTTTCTTGGTCAGCCTATGATACTTACTGAGTACAAGTGGATCGTAGTCATACCTAATGCGTCCTTTCGGTGCAAGTCCTAGCTCCAATGCGCCTCAACTTGCTTGACTCAGGCAATTTTTAGAGCTTTCAAGGTAGCGGTTGGACATTTATGAGTCTGAAGTTCACCTCTATCTTTCTATAGTAGTTATGTCTTTATTAGTATTCAGAGACAAATATTATTCCTTTGTGGTTATTTTTCTAATATATTTGACTCTTGGATTCTATTAGAAGTTCTTACACTATTGACACCTGGTTTTGAGCATGATTGGTATTTTGGATAAGTTCTTTCCACATTGTTATAATTAATTGTATAGTTTGGCTTCGTTCTAGAAGTCTTATCTTGAGATGTTTCTGCCTTTTTCTCTTTTTGTGTCGGTTTGGGTGATAGGTTTACTTGTCAAGGTACGCCGTGACAAGTGCCATCATGACCTTCATTTTTTTGGGTCGTGACACTTTTTGATATACTTCTCTTGCCAAATAAAAATATGGCACCGTCCAACCCTAAATAACCTAAAGTTGGCAAACACTTCGTGTTAGTTCACGTGGGATGCCTACCTAAATTAAGAATAATTTCATCGATGGCGTAAAATTTCTTGACTTTCTTGTTTTTATTTTAGTACACATCAGCTTTGTTGGCAACAAAATACAACATATATAACTTTCATCTATCTAAAAATTTTAAAATCTCATCATAGGAATCTTCAAAGATTAAAGAAGTCTTGCTAAAGTAAGATGCTAAAAGCAAGAGAACTAAGCTTCGCCTATATTTTTTTGACACATAAATATAGATATATGATGCAAAGATAAATACATATAGTAATTGTATAAACTCGATAGGTTCTTTAGCAAGGAACAATCCACTCTTAACTTTCATTCTTTAGAAAGGAACAATTCACTCTTAACTTTCAATAGATTATCAATTATTGAAGAAAACAAAATGACCATATTGTTAGCAAAACTGGTCCAAAGATACAACTTATTGAAAATGGTGAGAATGTTGACAATTGTTTGATAATTTTGGGCAATTTTTAGAGAAGATAACTTTGGACTTGTTATGATTGATGGTTTGCCCAAACAACTTACTGAAAATGGTGAGAATATTGATAATTGTGTGATAGTTTTGGTCATTGGCTCTGGCAAGTAGTATTATATCATCACTAAAAAAGAGTTGGGAGAGTTTAGCACCACCAGGGGAGATACTAATAGGGTTCTATTTCTTAGCTCTTACTTCTGCCTCAATTCCCCTAGACAGCCTCTCTATGCATGGAATGAAAATATAGGGGATATGGGGTCCCCTTGTCTTATGCCCCTAGAAGGGTAGAAGAAAGTTATTTTTCTACCATTGACTAAAATGGCTATGGAAGAGAAGCTAATACAGGACATAATAAGCTTAGTGAAGTTGGGATAAAAGCTAAAGAATTTTAGAGTATCCTTAATAAATGACCATTCAAGCTTGTCAAAAGTTGTTTCAAGATCAATTTTAAGGATCATGCTAGTCTGTTTGCCTTTCATCTTTCCAAAGTGAGTAATGTACGCTTGGATGACGATGACTTGATCAGAAGCTCTCCTTCCTACTAGGAAGCTAGCCTGATTTGGTCTAATAATGGATTGAAGGAAGGGCTTGATTCTATTGGTTTATAACTCTTCAATATAGAAGCACTTCTACATTTAGGGATAAGGCACAGCAGAGTGTTGTTATGTATTGTACGCATTGTGCATATGGAGAAAACTTCTTTGCATAAAAAATTTATCTTGGGTCCGACATCAAGCCAGAACTTCTGGTGGAACATAGGGTGGAGGCCATCAAGGCCAGGTTCTTTCATAGGCTTGAAGAATTTGATGGCTATGAGGTTTTTAGTGTCTCTTAAAGGGGTATCCAAGATAAATCTCATTTCAGAACTTATCACATTACTATCCAGAATGGGGGTGAAGTGATTATTAGGGATTTGAATGTGACTAATTGTGTATAAAGTGATAAAGTGGTGGAGTATGTGATCTTTGATGTTGTACTCCTCTCAAAACACATTGCCTCCATTATATAAGAGCTCAAAAATCTTATTTCTCCATCTTCTATTATTGGTGGATGCATGGAAAAAAAGCAGTGTTGGCATCTCCTCATGTTAGCCTACTAATCCTAGACTTTGTTTTCCAGAAGTCTTTCTCACATTTTAATAAGGATTCATAATCATAGAGAAGTTCATTTTCCAGATTATGAAGGAAAGTGCTTGTGTCGTAGAGTCTAGACTTCTAAATGCCATCTAACCTAGTAGTAATATTTTTGTGTCTTTTAAAGAGGTTACCAAACACCCTATGGTTCCATTAAGAAGCCTCAATTTAGAAAGTGTGGATGGCATTCTAAAGATTAACATCTTGGGAGAAACATCTATGGACCAGGTTGTTGAAGGTGTGATGATTACAGCACATGGGTTCAAACTTGAAGGGTTTAGGGTTGGTTTCATGGTTACTTTTGGTAAGGGTATCAAGCAAAGGACAATGGTATGACTTGGTTCTTGGTATATGAGTGATTATTTCCTCTAGGAAATAATCTATCCAAGAGTCATTAGCCATGTATCTATCAAGTCTTTATTGAATGAGACTAGTCCTATTGTGATATCTTTTATTGGTCCAGGTGTAATTGCATCTTTTAAAGCCTAGGTCCATCATTTCCATTGGTTCAGACAATCCCAAAGCCTGCTGACCCTAGCATTATTTATGGGAGCCCCTTCTAATTTTTCATTGGCTATCAGGACTTCATTAAAGTCACCACCATTCATCCAGTCTCCTTTGAAATCAGCTGAGATTTGACACAATTCATCCTAAAGGGTGGCACGAATGCTGGGGTCGGGGCTAGCATAAATAGCATAGAATAACCAAGGAACAAAGTCAATGTATACCTTCACAATTGTATGGATACCCTGGGGGGATGGATAAATTCCGCAGTTTAACCATATCCTCTTTCCACATAATAACAATGTCGCATTTCCTACTAGTAGCACTTGATTCCAGGTGAGAATCAAACCTGAAAGTCTCAACAAAGTGCTTGTGATCAACTATCTTGGCTTCCAGCAAAACTACTAGAGTGGGGTTGTGAGTTTTGACTAGTGTATCGCATTGACGTCTAAAGCTTACACTATTTGCTCCCCTGGATTGGGTGGGTGATTGAGTGGGCTCTTACCCTGATCTTTCTGGAGAGCCCGGCCCTATTCCACATAGGGGCTCAGGAAGACTGCTGCATTCACACGATCTATCATGCTCCTCAGGGAGAGTTTGTAGGTCTTCATCTCCTTTGGACAGAGTACTATAGTAGTTGTGCTGAAAGGATCTACGTACTCTTTTCGAAGGGGTTTTACCATAATAAAAAAGTTGATGTTGAATTTTGTAAAGGTTACCAAGAATTCATCCATTTTGATGTTTGCTTGTTGGAGCTCCTCTAAGACAGTTGGTTTTGCTTTTTTTTAGCCTTCTCCCTCTTTTGTCTCTTTGGAGTTTATGTGGATGGTTTGGCTAATTTGAGGTAGTGTGGCTTGTGGGTTCCATGGCACAAAATTTAGTGTCTCTAGCTTTAATAGGTATAGAGTGGTAAGATAGCATGGCATACTTATAAACATGTGACTCATGAGGGAGTTGAACTCGTTAGAGTTCATTATGTTCAAGGTTTCCATCATTTGTGCTTGCAGCATGTTTTGAGTCCAAAGTTGATGGCCTATCCCTTCTGTTATCTTATCTACCCCCTCCTTGATGATTTGGGACATCTATGTTGAGTCCTGGATAACCAGTACTATTGGTTGGTCCCCCACTATGATACAGTGGGTTATGGACTTTTCCCTAAGTATAAGCTCCACCCAGGACATTAGTAGTCTATTGGAAGGGTGAAGAGCTGAGACGAATATCAGTGGCTCCTTTAGGTTTGTTGTGTTTGAAGAAGACAAGTTCGCCATCGTTGTTTTGAGCTACTTTTGGAGTTCCTAGTGGACTGTTAATGGGGTTGCTATCTTGATTATATCTTAAAAGGGAAGAAAGGAGGTTGATTGACATGACTGAGTCAGTCATGTCAACCGTCTTAGGGTGCTCATTAGCCCTAGTACCATCTTTGGTTAACTCCCCAGAAGATGCAGAGACGGAGGCCTCTATTGAAGCATCATTATTATTAATGGGGTATGGGGCCCGAGTGGAGTCGTCCATATTAATTGGGAGGTTAGAGTAATTAACAAGGGGTTGGGGTGGGTAGATTCATTAAGTCCATGCCTTAAGTGGAGGTCTGCGTGGACAAAAGGAATACTGCTAATGTCAGCAGTCTTGTGGGCAAGCTGGCTTTTTAGGCCGGCCTCCAAATTGCTTTTTTTTTTTGCCTTCTCCCTCTGGTCCAAAGATACATTATTAGAAAATAATTACTTTTTAGATATAAAAAAAAAAAAGCACAATATTGTTAGCAAAACTATATGCTATCATCAAAAGACAGTATTGCATATCACATATAAAATCAAAACTCTAATCATATTAACGGATATATATAAATTGCATCGCTTGTGAGAATTAGTTGAAAATTAGAATATGTCATCTACACAATTATGTTATTTTTCTAAAAGAAGAACTTCTTTGGTAGTGTTTGGAATAGGACTCTTATGGCAGATTTATGCAAGAAGTCTTAATATTGTTTATTTTACCAAAAGTAAAGTAGGATACTCCTATTGTTGTTAGTAAATTTTAGGATTTTAAATATTAGAAAAAGAATTAAATGATAATTATTTGAGTGAAAATAGTGAAAAGATAATTTTGTCTAAAGTAGAGACTTTTAATGAAGGGAAAAAAGTTCAAACAACATTTTTAAGGCCTTTCACACTTTTAATATATTAGAGATAGAGATTAAAGATTAGAGATTAGAGATTAGAGATTAAGGTCATATCTATATCTATATATATATATATATAAAAGCAAAACTAAAACAAGACAAGATGCCAAGTGGCAACATATTAAAATAGCCACGTGACAATTTTTAGGACAAAATTAAAAAATATTTTATGACAAAGTTAAAAATATTGTAATAAAAAAATTGAATATAAAGATTAAGTATTTAAATTTGAAATATATTATCTTAATAACTATAAACTCATAATTGAAGAGTTCTAATAGACTATTACTATTTCAAACTTATCTTTTTTATAATTTAATATTATATATATATATATATATAGAGAGAGAGAGAGAGAGAGTTTATTTTAATAATAATAATAATAATAGTAGTAGTAGTAATACACAAGTTCTATTGCTTTTAATTTGAAAAAAAGATGCTGCAATTTTTAGGACAAAGCTTGATAGTATTGTAATAAAATAATTTAATTTAAGGATATTAAATATTTGTATTTAAAAATATTAAGATTGTAGAAACATTAAAAATAATTCATTATCTTAAAACTAGGAATGCATAGTTGAAAAGTACCAAATAAATTCTAACTATTTCATCTAATAATAATAATAAAAAAAAAAAAAGTAAATAATAATAGAATTCAAAATATCAGTACATAAACTCTAAATATTTAATAATCTAACTATTTCATAACCACAATTGAAAAGTCTTAAATAAACTATAACTATTTCATAATCATAACAATCAATAAATAAATAATAGTGCATTGTAGTAATAATTTAGTAGTATATATGTGAGAATCTACATATTTAAAAGTAAAATGATTAGAAGTAACTAACTATAAATTTATTTAAAATTATTGTACTATTTATTTAGATTTAAAGATAAAGATTTCAAAATAAATTAATTCTACATATTTTGATGTATGACTTCTTTTGAGAGTATTCTACATTTTTTTATAGTTTTAAATTGCATATATAAAAACATAAAGTTTATTTTAATTAGCTTAAAGATGAGAAAGTTTGCTAAAAAATATTTAGTTTGAAATTTTTTATAACATTTTTTATATTTTTAAATTGAAACTATAAAAGAATAAATATTATCTTTGGAGATATAAATTATTTAAAGTAGTAGTCTTTAAATAAAGATAAATTTGCTGAAAATTAGTTTGTTGAATTGGTCTTAAATTTTTGAATTTTGAATTTCAAATGGAAGTTAGGATTTTTTTAGATTTTGAATTGAAAGCAAACTCTATACTAGATAAATTTGAATTTGAATTAACTCTTTCTATATAAACTAAATTTTCAACCAAACTTCTCATTTCATTCTTTAAATTCTTTTGAACTTATTTTTAATCATTCAATCAAATTCATTTATTGCTTATACCACACTCGTGGTTGGAAATATGCTTATATCAATACACAATTTTTATATTATTTAAAGTTAGATTTTAGATTATTTTATTATTATTTGTAACAATTTGTTTTATTTTTTGTTATATAGAATTTCTATCATGGATAAAGAGGCTATAAATGATGCATATAAGATTTTTCAAAATAATTACTAAGGTATGTTGTTTATACTTGATTTGATTTATTAATTAATTTTTTATTATTTACAACTAACTTACATTTATCTTTTGTCAGAAATGTAAATAAAGAATCTAAAGTTTTCAAAAAATCTGATGTGTATAAATATTACAAATATAAAATGAATATTTAAAAAATTAACAAATATAAAGTTTTTGAATATTTGATGTATATACCCATCATAAAAGTGTGAAATGAATATTTAAAAATTAACAAATAGAATAAAAAACTATTTGTAGAGACGAGAACAAATGAATAAACAATATAATAAAGCAAAACATAAAATATAAAAGCTTTTTACAATTATATATTATTTTTACTCATATAAGATTTGATTAGAGATGGGGGGAGGGGGGGTAATTAAGAATCTATATCTTTAAATTGTGAACAATATTCTTTAAAAAAAGTCTGAAACATAAAAGTTGTTTTTACAATTATATGATTGTTTTTCATATAGATTTTATTAGAGGTGTGGGAGATGAAGGGGGTGGGGGTGGGCGGGGGTAGTTTTTTTTTTTAATTTCATAATTGAGATATAATACGATAGTTAATTTTTTTTTAAATAAGATCGTTGTTGAATGTTTAAGGTAATATGATTTACCACTCGAAAAAGGCATTCGATATCAAATATTTCACCCGCGCATCACCCTGGTACGTGTCTTATCCCTTTTCGAATTTTATTTTAAAGAAAATGATTTTGATCTTTTCAAATTATTCAAAAGAGTTTCGAAAAAAAATTACAAGTCGCCACTTGATTTTTTATTGAAAACATCAAGAAAAAACTATAAAGAGATTTCAAAGATTTAAAAATAGAAATAATTCAGAGAAACTAAGTAAAGGTTCAGTTAATGCCCTAAGAAGATTTTACGGCACTTAGGAGCAGCCGTTTTAAAACGATTCACCAAAAAATTTACTCCCTCCGTTTAAAAAAGAATGACCTACTTTAACTTGACACAAAGTTTAAGAAAATAAAGAAGACTTTTGAATCTTGTGGCCTTAAATTAAAGTTGTGTCAAATGTATCAAAATGACCTTTAATCTTGTGGTCCTAAACATGTCATGTGGAAAGTTGAAATTAAAGTTTTGCCAAAAAAGGAAATGAGTCATTCTTTTTTAAACGGACTAAAAAGGAAAGTAGGTCATTCTTTTTTAAACGGAGGGAGTATTTTTTACTAACTTTTGCAAAAGGTTGATTTTCTAGATTTATTACCCTTAACTCAAGAAATTATTTATTTACTAGTTTGTGAAGACTTAAATAACATTTATTCAACCAAGTAAAACAAAAAATAATCTTGTCTAACTTGAGAAAATTTTCTGTAAAAAATGTTGAGCTAAAACTCATTTTCTTTAAAAATTATTATTATTTATATATTTATTTATTAAATTAAAGTGAGAAAGAAAGTGATTTTTGAACATCATTTTTTATAACAAAAATATCTATCTTAAAAGAAGTATCAATTTAAACAATGATGAACTTTGACTAATTAGTCAAAATATTTTTTAACTTTCACGAAAAAATTGATTTTAGGTTGATGAGAATTCTTTCAATTTAAATGAATTAATTTATCATATTGATAAAATAAAATTACCATTTTTATTTTTTAAAAGTTCACTCTAAGGAGGAAGATATATTTTTTATTAATTTAGCATATTACGCTATGTGATAAAAGCTTAAAAGAAAAATCTAGAGACAAACAAAAATTACGATTCAAAGGGGATCTATTAAGGTTAACCAATTTTAAGAAATTAATACAAACACATAATCAAATTCAATTTAGTATAAACCACATAAATCCTTCTATAGTGAAAATATTGACATATAATCCCGTTAGACTTTTTCTCCTTAATTTATAAAATATACTTATACATTAGGTAGGCCCTTATACATTGCTGCAATGTATGATAAAACAAATTTGCTTATATTTATGAAAAAAAAAATCAAATACTATCTTTCTCTACCTTAATTAACGCAATTAATTACCTATCATTATGTGGTGTATGATTAAATATAATAACTGAAATTTAAATTCAAAAAAATTCTTAAACATCACTATTAATTGTTCTCATTTACAATATTTTATGTTGTTTATTCATTTTAACAAATAAAAAAGTCTTATTATTTCCTTCTTATACTATTTTTAGTAATAATAAATTACACAAATAATAATAAAATATAATTTAAATTAAAGCCTTTTTAAAAATTATGTAACAACAACATAAAATAATATAAAATCTAGTGGGAGTATTTGTTTTTCATTCTCTTCCCTTTACTTTAGTAGGAGTAATATTAATACGTATGGATTATTTGTGTTCACACTGATATGATCCATTAAGTTCCTAGAAAATTGATTTTCAAAGTATGTTTTGACGAAAGAAATTATCTTTCATTCATGGAATCATATAAATTTATTATAAATAATTTAAAATCCATAAAAAAATAAACATCAGTTAACAAAAAGTTAAATAAGAATAATATATATCCAAACACAGTTGATATATTCAATTTTATTATGCAATATGTGATGTATTTATTGAATCAATGAAAATAACGGATAAGTTGGAATTTAAAAGATAACATTATACAACAGTTGCACATGTGGGCACATTATACATTTAAAAAATTATCTGCAGTAATGTATAATGTCATGCTATACATTTAAATATTAACATTAAACATGTATACTTTTGTATCCTTATCAGAAGGTATAATGTAACCTTATACAATATTAATACTTTCTAATTGTATAATACCAAATAATACAGAAAATGTCTCTTAAATGTAATATGAACTTCTTAATGTATAACTTAATGAAATATATAGCAGAAGAATTATATTATACATTAGTCTTCCAAAAATAGCTTATGTATAATGTCTGATATAATATAACTTGTACATTAAAATATAATCTTCCAAAATGTATAATATCACACTATACATATAAAATATTCACCTTATACATTAATTAACTACAAGATTATAATAATTTTAAGAAAAATTTAGTGTTATTATAACATTAATTGGCTACACGATAATAAGGAAAAAGAATGATTCAATTTTCTTTATTACGTGAATTGAAAGTGTACATCTTCAATTCCAATTATAAAAGTGACTCAAATAGAGGGGATGAGAGAGTATTAATATTACATTAGCTTGATTGTAGGCATAAATAAAGGAGCACATATATGAAACAAAAATCAGTGCACTAAAATAGGAGCAAAATGTGGTATTTTGATATGTATGAGGGGGATGAGAAAAAAAGAGTGGATTTAACGTAATTACTTTGAGATTTTTATAACTTTTTTTCCAATATGAAATTTTATGTAATAAGGTAAAGTTACCTTGTGTATATATGTAATTTTCACTTCAATTTACATGAAATGTATAAGAAAGGTTAAAATCTGGGCCCTTTTAGCCCATTTCAAAGCTGGCCAACCTTGGGCCTTTTTCCAATGAACTTTGGGCCCTTTTTCTAAATTTGTATACCAGCTGTATACTGAGCATATATTAGCCATGTTTCCCAGCGTTTTACGTATATATGGTGTATATCCATGTATACAAATCCATAAACTACTTCCAATTTCATTGCGCATCATATATGAGAGTATACCAGCCTATTTTTTGACCTGTATGGCACATATATGTGGCATATACCAGTGTATACCATCAGCTGTTTTGTTTGCACATTAATCCATTTTTGACTGGAATGTGTGGGCTTTGCCTGAGGTTATGCGAAGGTTGGAGTCCATCGGACTCAGCGAGGGGTTTCATAAAAAAAAAAAAGAGATAATACCCAATTACTCCCCTGAACTATATCCAAAAAAGTTATGACACACCTCAACTTAAAGGGAGTCCTATTACCACCTGAACTAATTAAAAGTGTAATTTTGACACTCTTAGTGACTACGTGGCACAACACTCTGAAGTGTCCATGTAGGCATACGTGTGTGCCACGTATGTGCCATGTAGGCACTAAGGGTGTCATAATTGCACTTTTAATTAGTTCAGGAGATAATAGGACCTCCCTTAAGTTGAGGTGTGTCATAACTTTGTTGGGTACAATTTAGGGGGTAACTAGGTATTTTCTCAAAAAACAAAATGAGATAAAATTAGTAATGTAGAAAACATTTGACAATATCATCTTGCAATTTCAGAAGCTAACACAAAAAGAATACAATCAAATGAAAGGTCAATTTGTACTTGTAATAAACCTAATTATGTTGGAATAACATAGAAGAAAACTTACTGAACGCATTAACTAAGAGAAGGAGAGGTGAATACAAACTTCAAAGATCCTATAATATCTTAGATGTAAAACAACAAATAATTACGAGAATTTCTCGATCAATACCTAAATTCTCACTTTTCCTACCATGATTTTCAACCTTTGGAAAAATTCACTTACTCAAATAAGTAGACACACAAACAAAGGTTTATATTTCAAACAATCTAATACGATAACACAAGTTCAAGATAGTGGATGCAAGTCTCCATATCTATAACTAAAGGGAAATTTCAATGTCTAGCATAGGAACAACAGTGACATATTTAACTGGATAAGGCTACTTGAAAATGACATGGGCGAAAAAATCAGTATGTGAAATTATTTATGAGCCATGTTCATTAACTCCAATTCGACAACACTAGATAAAGTAATGTTTCAAGTGGCAAAAACTGTCCAAACATTTAGGTAAATGGTTAACTAATTTGAAGAATAAAGGACTGCCCATAGCCTAGTATTATGGTTGTGTGATACTAAAAATAACATTTCTAAATAATAAAAAAAAAACTGTATAACATCATCATTAAGCAACACTGCTAAGAATAGTCAATGGTAGCATAATCCTACTGTATCACTAAGATTAGTTAGTGATGCCATTGTTTTCTATCGTCTTTTAGTAAGTAATTCTTTTGATCTAACAGAAAGTTCTTATTGATAATAGCTTGTTATGAAGTGAATTCATCAGCTATGATTTCACGGGATAAACATACTGATATGTGTTGTATTATCATGAGGGAAGACATAACATCCAACTTTAGGCACAGAATAGTACACACAAGATAGTTAAGACGGGTGTTTCTTCGAGTGAACAGAAATTCATATTATTTTCCGAAGACGTAAAACACCAAAACCAGTATTCCAGTATTTCAGGATCCATTAATAAATACAAGTCCTATATAATGACACGCGCAGTGAGACCACTTCATCATACGAAACTAAGTCTTAAATGAATAGTGACAGCCACATCAAAGCAATCGTTTGATTCCCATAAGATCAAACTCTGACAGACATCCAACTCATATCCAAACACAAACAAACATCCAACTCATATCCAAACACAAATGTAAGGAAAGAAAATTATCAAAGTAAACAGAGTGTTACCTATTTTGGGCAGCGAACCGAACAAACAAGCTTATCACGTTGCGATTCCCACCACCGGAATGCCAACTAGTCTTGCCGGAGTTCAATATTTCGCCGAAATTCAGTTTTCAGAGTGTGTTCATCGAGAATTTTGGTTACGTGAGGTTAAAATCATGCACCTTCAGAACCCCTTGATTTTGTTGTTGTTGGCGTTGTTATGGACGTTGTTTGTTGGTTGTACACCATTGATATGGTGGTCGCTGTTTGCCGAAGTGTAACGTCCCGAGTCAGTACCCCGGACGCTACACGATGCTCATAATCCTGAAGGTCCACAAGCTAACTTATGACTGATACGTGCTACAATAACTGAATAATAATACGGTAAATATGCAGAAAGTAGGCGAAAATCTGGCCATAAGGTTCAATACTGTAAATAATACTGGATATGGTATCACAATACCAAAAACTAAACATCAATACTAAAAACTGAACAACTATTTGAAAATACTCTAGTCTGAAAAGCCTCTAAACTGTCTGAACTGTGGAGTTGATGGGACAAGTCCCCAACTAACTTTGACTACTGAAAGTGAGCTGAAATGCTGAAAGAAATAATCACGTCCTCGAACTATGAGGACTTACCACTAACTCTGTATGCTGAAAATCTGAACTGCTAAGGGTGCTCTAGAGCCCGTGCATCTGAACCTATGATATAAGACATCATAGCAAAAGAAAGGTATGCGTCAATACTTTATATGTACTGGTATGCTCAGTGAGGTAGGATGAAATGCATGGGTTCATATGCATGAATAATCTAACTGAATATCATGAGTATGACTAAATGAGAGTACATGCATAAATAAGGAAACTGTACTGAGATCGTAATAACACTGGATGCTGAATCTGAATACCGATTAACTGATATCTGAGTATACTGATACTGAATTAGTGGTAACTAAATGACTGTATCTGACAGTCTTGATTCTGTGGAACTATAATGAATCTCGTACTGAGCTGAGTGACTATGTCTGACAGTCCTGAATCTGTGAAACTGAACTGAGATCCATAATGAGACTGAATCTAAAACTTAGATAGTAGGAAATAATCATCTAACTGATATGCCCCTTCTCTAACTGATTTGGGGTACAACCTGTAACCCCAATTGAAAGGGTGTCAATACCGTACCACGGGTAAGGACAAGTGTTGAGTCACCCTTATCTGGTAGGTACTCTGAATGAGAATGGTGGTACCCTCAACTGGCAGGTAGATCACCTCATCAACTCTCAACTGGCAGGTTGATATCTCAACCTACGCTGGCTACGTAGTTCTAGAATGCAAGGATTACTTCTAAGGATTTCACCCTCTACTGGCAGGTGAGTCCCCATCCTTGGGTTCACTCGATGCTGAATTCCATTCCTAACTGAATAGACACTGGACTGAATTCTAAACTATTCTAGGTTAGAATAAACTGTTACTGATTGTACTGTATAACTGAACTGAACTGAGCTAGACTGAATCTGAGTTCACTGAGTTTTCAAAGTTTTGTAACTGACTGAATTCTACTGATCTAAACATGACTGATTCTACTCTGTGACTGACCATGGCTCTAGACAAGCAGTTAAATTATCGGGTATTAAATACTCCCAGAACTCGATAACATAAATTTAAAAGACATGGTATAATCTTGAGACATGGTAACTAACTACATAGTCATCATTCATTCATTTGGGCATTCAAGCAAATACTTGCATACCTGCTAACATGATATAATTTCACTATTCAACTCATATGGACAATTCATCAAACACTTGTGGGGCATAATATATGCACGTAATATTAAATGTAGGCATCA
The DNA here is from genome assembly GCF_002878395.1 of Capsicum annuum. NCBI lineage: Eukaryota > Viridiplantae > Streptophyta > Magnoliopsida > Solanales > Solanaceae > Capsicum > Capsicum annuum. The sequence continues at coordinate 61,994,659 of NC_061119.1, read as the reverse complement.
TGATTCAATTCCAATTACACAATTCCAAGAGCTTCAACATGAATTCACATGATAAAGCACACATATCAATTAACACTACATAGATCTTGTAATAAATCATAAATACACTTTAATTCAAATCATGGAAATCATGAAATCACTCTACATGAGCTTTAAAAGAGTTTCTTGGACTACAAAGGTGGAAGGAACCCTTGGATGAACACTTCACATACCTTAGTTGGTGAATTCTGGAAAATTAACGGTGTAATCTTGAGCCTTGAATTTGAATTTAATTCACCTAGGATTTTTGTTCTTGAGCAATTTGTGAAAAGATGAATATAACTTGCTAAAAGAGGGCTAAATTTTGTGTTATCGAGGATGAAGGGCGTGAGAAAAAGACTTAATTAACTCTGAGGATGCGGCTTTTTAATAACTGTAAACTAAACCATCGACGCGCAGGTCGACGTGCTGCGTCGTTGGCATCGACGCGATAGCCAATGCACTGCGTCGTATCCACATCGGTTCACTGAAAATGGATGCTCGGAGCTGGGGAAAACATTTATCAATGTGATAGTCGACGTGACGCATCAAGATCGCGTTGATTCACTGGTTAGGATTTCAAAGGTGCTTCAAACGAAGTCCGAAAAATCTGAAACTTGTCCGAAAACACCTATTGACATTCTTGATCATGAATTAACTCAAATATCAATATTTAATGAACATAAAGGTCGCGAAATAAGATTGTCAACTTTTGAAGGCTAAAATAATATTAAGTTTGAATACTTAGCTAGAATTTTCTAAGTCTGGGACCCCTTAACAAGCTTAAAGGACTGAATTAAGCTAAGAATTTTGTGGGGTCTTACACGAAGTTAGTCGATGTTTGTGTTACATCATTATATGTGGTTGATGTTGTCGATAGTATGTTGCTGTTAAGGGGAAGGGATTGAAGGAATTTGGGTCGGGTTAGCTGGTAGTGGGTTGGGGCTGTTTTTATTGTTTTGGGTTAAGGGAAAAAAAGAGTGAGGTGGGCCAGTTTGGTTGCTGTTGGGCCAGCTGGGGTATAGGGATGATGGTTTGTATTACGTGGGCTGCTAGCAGCCCAAAATTAAAAAGGAGTTAGAAATCGGTTGGAAATTGTAGGGATTATCTAAGAAATAATTTCCATTAAGATTTAGGCTATTTATTTAAATTTTAATAAAATGAAAAATTAATTGGCCAGTTGCATTGCAATTGTGGTCAATTTAATTTTAATTATGGATAAATTTAATAAATTGGTTAAATTAAATTAAAATTTGATACGAATTAATACCTCTTTAATCTCGAGCTTCTTGATTTCATAAAATCAAACAAATACTATTCTAAAGAAATTATTTTTTAGGCTAAATAATATTTAAATCAAAATTTTGATCTTTTGAATTAATTTTCAAGATAACCCTTGATTAAAATTTGATATTTCGTAAAAATAAATATTTAAGTAACAAAATTATATAATTGAATACGATACTATATAATTATTACTTAAAATGACAGAATTACCCATATAAATACTTTGAAAATATTTTTATTCATATAAAAATAATTATTGTAATTTTATTTGAAAATCGAAGAAACTCGAAATTAAACTTAGTTGTGGAGGACAAAAATTAGGTGTCAACAGTAAGTATACTAGTTTAACCCATTAAAGTAGTTTCAGCTCGTAATGCCTCTTAGGCCTCATTTGTTTTCATTAAAATTAAACATCTTAATCTAAATGAACATTTGATTGATTCAGATACCGTCTCTAGAATTGAACATTGAATGATTAAAATTGTTTATTTTTTAATATATGAATATGCAAAATTTATTTATTTATAAACATAATAAATATACTTCAAAAAAGTAAATAAATAACATAAAACATATTATTTTAATATAACAAAATAAGTATTCGATTAAAAGATAAACTTTTCTGTTCGATAGTTTTGATGAAGACGATTTGTAGTGTTGGTGATGGTAATGGTTAATGTTAATGACTAATAATGTTGTTGGCGATAGTAATAACGATAGGGTAGTTAGTATTGTACTAACTGGAGTGATGGTGACAGTTGATAGTAATAGTGATTATTGTGATGGTGAATTATTGACTGATACAGTTGGTGATGTTAATGGCAATAACTGAAAAAATATATAATAGTTGATAATGTGTTGGTGATAGCTGGCAGTAGTGCTAGTTCTGATAGCGGGGGTTGTTGATAGTAGAGATTGACCGAAGTGGAGGTAATGACAAATAGTGGTGGTGGAGTTGTGGCTATGACTTACAACTCTAGTGATGACGGTAAATATAATTTTAATTATATATAAAGATGATAGGTGTGGTAGCAACTGCCAATTAATAGTGATTTACAGCATTGTTGGCCGCCAATGATGATTGTTATGATAGTGGTTGTAGTGGCTGGTGAATGGTGGTTGATGATGATAATGGTGGTGTGATGATTGTGATGACATATGACTAGTGATAATGGTAGATGATTGTAAATAAAGTATTGATGAAATTTTTTTACTCAAAATACTTCTTAATGATATTAAAATTTTGTTCATCATTTTAATAATTGAGACCTTTGGGGCCAAATAAATATTTAAGTCCTAATTTAAATAAATATATTTATAGACTTAATATCTAAACCTTTCAAATTCAAACCTGTCACCAAGTTCAAACAAATAAAGCTAGTTAAAGTATGTGCATACTTGCCTCGCCTAAACTTGTAATCTACAAATATATATAATGACTTTGTAACATTTGGTTATTCTTTAATTTGTGGGAATCTCATAATAGGAAACTAATTCATTTATTTTTTCTCTTCCTTCTCTCTAGCATACTAGAAGGAGAAAGCAACCAACTAAAAAGTTTTTCATCAATTCCTCCATCCTTACCATGGAAGCAGATGCTTCACTCATTCCTCTATCCATGATACTCCACCCAAACCCCCCGATATTCCCATGAAAGCCAGCTTCAAAGATTATTTTTTTGCCTTCAAAAATGTTATAGACATGAAAGTAGGTAGTTATAGCAAATCCAATGATGCGGCTATTACTGAAATCGCCCCATGCTCTTTTCCAAACTCCAGTAGTATTAAAACTATTTCTCTTTCCCAAGAATAAAATCAAAGGTTGCATGCTTCTTGAAAATTCTCCCCCATCATTAAGTTGGTTGGAAAACGCATTGCATACCAATATCTAAAAGTCAAATTACAATAACTATGGGCTTTTATGGCCAATGTACCACTTATTACTTTGGGATCTGATTATTATATCCTTAAATTTGATAATTCAAAAAATATGAACTCTATATTATGTAATGGTCCTTGGTTCCTCTACGGACATTATTTATCGATACAAAAATGGGTTCCCAACTTTCTTCTGAAAAAACTATTCTTACCGAGTGAGTTGTTTAGATCCGCCTTCCTCATCTTTCTACTGAGTACTATGATGGAGCTCTACTATAGGAAATCATCAACTCAATTGATACTCTCTATCAACTCAATTGATACTCTCTTAAAAATAGATGCATATACTAGTTCAACATTAAGAGAAAGATAAGCCAGGTTATGTGTTCAAGTTTCCTTTGAACTTCCACTATAAAATTGAATTCCGATTAGTAACCATCTTCAATAAATTATTTATGAAGTAGATGACTTCTTGTGTAAGAATTGTGGTCGCTTAGGCTATATTTTGTATGATTGTAATCAAGCAAAACCACAATCCCATCCTTTACAAAGTGCTAGAAATCTCAAGCTTGCAGCTCAAGAATTATCAGTTAATTCAGCTCCCTCCTCTCATTCAGAGATAGGTGTACCATTCAATTTCTAAAGAAAAAGAAGGTACTTATTATTAATAAAAATAATAAACAGGTATCTTCTCCTTTCTCTTCTTCTACTTCTCAGAAATCTATTTTTTTACTAAAAAAACTATATATAATAATATGTATATTACTGCTAGTCAGTTAAGCCTTACTAGTACTATTTCTAGTTTATTAGATAAAAATAAAGTTAATGTTCCTTCCTCTCTAACAGATCCCAATAAGGATTTCATTAGTAGTAATATATATACCTCTTTATTTAATGGCCCGAAATACCCCCCATATAAGAACTCTCTAGTTTTTTACTACTTCTCCCTTCTCTTTTTAAAAATCAGCTAATGTAAATACCATAATCCCTAAACCCTCATAATTAAATTCTCTTGCCCATTAAATAAATTCTAATTTATCTCTTAATCACTCTCTGGATATTTCTCTCAGTGCTTCTAATGCCACTTCCCACACTCCATCATCCGTGAAATTACACTTGGCACAAACCACTTGCCAAGTGTTCAACATTACTTGTAATTAAATTAACTCCATTCATATCACTTATTCTATACCTATATCTATTCTAACCAATACTTTACGTAGGATATCTAGTTATAAAGATCTTCAATCATTACCACCTCTTCATTCTACCATTCACACATTACCTGATTTCACACCCAATGGCAATTTCTCTCCTCCCATTACATCAAGACATTCACCTAGCTCTGATATCTCCCTCTCCGACTATGATTAACCACGACTCTGATCTTTTTGCCCCAATGTATACTACATCACCAGTCCTTTATCCTCACCAACCTCCTTCTTAAATAGAGATGGGTTGCGGAGACATACGAAAACTTTGACTCTAGAAAATAATAGAGTAGAATCCAGCATCATCCTTCCAAATGAGAAGCAACGGACTTAACTTATAATTGAAAGGATGAAACTAGCATTAGAGAACTTTGTGAATTTACAGTGGACGAAAAACAATCTGAACCCATTGGCCTAGTCAGCAATGTCTGAATTTCTCCACACAATGTAGGAATTGTGGGATATTGCCCATTATTTTAGCCTCTTTCCAAACCTAAACAACACCTCCCAAACTCCTTTCTTTACTCCATAGGAGAAAATCTGCAATAGCCTCATTTTCATTTCTTGACAACCATAGCCAGTGTAATTAGGCCCACATCTATTCATGTCGACTCTGCAAACTTTACCCTTAAATTTTCCTCAACATCATTCCGCAATCCTCGAGTGATTAGAAAGAACAACTCTCTATAGGGCTCATTTATCAAAATTTTAAGCCTAAAACACATGAATTTTATGGTTTTTCAGAAAATAAGGAAAAAAAGTATATTCACAATTGTCTTTTGTCACTACTGAAGTGCTTCTTCATTTTCCAACCAGCGCAGTGAATCAATCACTGGCCAAGCATGTAGTGATCATGGCCCCCACAATGGGCCCTATCATGTCTCTGATGCGAAGGGTAGTTCTTCTGTGTTTCTGGCTATATCTTATAACCCTATGGATCAAGACACTAGCTTTATTATCTGGAACATACGCGGTGTGAATAATGCTAATTTTAGGAGTAATTTTCATGAAATCATCCATGATCATAATCCTTGTCTAATGGCTTTGATCAAGACTAAGATATCGAACCACATGCCCTTTAAGGATGAGTTTGTCTTTGATGACTTCTATGAAATCCCCATTATTAGGAATTCTGATGGTTTATTGGTGTGGTTATCACATGTTGTTCAAGTTTCTTTGGAAAAAATCATTGATCATGAGAAGCATGTGAAGATTCATGTATACCCTAACTCTCCTACTTGGTCTTTTTAGCAAGATATGCTAGTACAGATAGTAAACATGCTCCTCTCTTTCGCATAATCTCACTGCTTTTAATGACACCATTCAAAGCCCTTGAATATTGGCAGGGGATTTTAATAAAATTCTCTATCAACGGGATAAATGAAGGAGGAAAGGAGGGGGGCAAAAAATTAATACTAGTAAAAGTTCTCTATTTTGGTCCTACATAAATATATGTAAGCTTCTAGATCTAGGTTGTTTTTTGGAGAGGGGGAGCTACACCTGGTTGAACCATAGGAAAAAAATATAACGGTCATGCTCTTATTTTGGAACATCTGGATCACGCTTTTACTAATGAAAAATGGCTTGAGATTTTTCCTAATTTCAAGGTTACTCATCTCCCAAGAACTTATTTGGATCATTCCCCCTTATTGATAACACTTAATGGTTAATATAGAGCTCGGGGTCATTGACCTTTTTGGCTAGAGAGGTTTTGGATTAATCATCCTTCTTTTATTAACATTGTGAATCCTGTTGGGCTAGTAATAACCTTATTCATGCTACATCTCAACTTTTAGAATCTTCTTTACAATGGAGTAAGGAAAATTTTACTGATATTTTTCGCACTAAAATACGGCTTTTAGCCCGTATAAATGGAAAGCAATGTTCGCCTGCCTACCTTCATAGTTATTTCTTGTGTAACCTGGAAATCTTTCTCGTCAGGGAGTATAATGACACTCTTAAATTAGAAGAAGATTTTTTGAAAATTCGATCATGAATAAATTGGCTCAATGAAGGTGACACTAACACTAAGTTTTATCTGATTTTTGTTATTAATTGAAGATACACTAACCGTATCTCTTATTTTAAAGATTCTTCTGGTAATTCAATCACTAATCACAATCTTATTGCTTCACATGCTTTTAATTACTTGTCTAGTTGTTTCACTACTGACCACATCTCCTCACATTAGAAATCCCTTGCTAATTGTGCTACTAATTTTTATTCTACTATTCTTGACTTTCTGAATCACCTGCTAACTGATCATGAAGTTTACAGTGTCTTATTTCTTTCAACCCCTTTAAAACTCCTGGTCTAGATGACATACATCCCCACTTCTTTTAATGTCATTGGAAAACTATTGATAAAAGCGTGTTGGATTGTTGCCATCAGTTTTTTTCTACTCAAACTATCCCTGAACCTTTGAATAATCCTTCCCAAGTTTGAAAATCCAAATCTTTTAAAGATTTTTTTCCTATTGGATTATGTAACAGTATGGATAAAATCGTGACTAAAATTATTGATAATCATATAAAGTTCTTTCTTCCTGACCTAATTGGTCCTCAACAGACTATCTTTCTTAAAGGCTGGCAGGCTTGTGATAAAGTTAGTCCTGTCTAGAAAATTTTAAAATTTATTAACAAAATAAGTCTAAAAAGGGTTGTCTTTTACCGAAATTAGGTTTAGAAAAAGCTTTCAATAGGCTTGAATGGTCCTTTGTTTACCATACCCTCTCGTATTTTAAATTATTTTAAAAAAATCACTGCTCTTATTATGAACTGCATTACCACCAGCAGTATTTCTGTTTTAGTTAATGGTATCCCTACTAATTTCTTTTCCCCATCATGTGAAATTCGTCAAGGTGATTCTATGTCACCTTACATCATCTTATGTATGCAATTACTTTCTAAATACATTACACACCAAGTTGACTGTTTACAATGGGATGTTGTTACCTTATCCAAGGATGGTCCTGCCTTTTCTCATCTATTTTTATCGATGACCTTACCTTAATTTCTAAGGACACTCCTTCCTCCATTCATACTATAGCCACTTGCATGGATCATTTTTATAAACTTTTTGAGCAAAAAATAAATACCGCAAAATTCAAAGCCCTTTTCTCCAAGCATAATGATCCTCACCCATATGAGGTGGGTGAACAACTTTTTCATTTTAAGCCTTCACAAGAGTTTAGTAAATATCCAGGCTTTTCTATTCTCCAGGGTAATCCCTAGGTGAGATATTTTTAATATATTATTGATAATATGAAAATAAGCTAGTCAGTTGGAAAACCAACTTCCTTATCCCTATGGGTCGGCTAACTTTAGTTAAATCTAACCTTAATGTTATTCCAGTTTATACTATGCAATATTTTACCCTTCCTGCTTCTATGTGTAATATTATTGATAAAATCCAACGAGATTTTCTTTGGGGATCCACAATAAATAGAAAAAGGATGCATTATGTCTTTTGGGACACTTGTACCCTTCTAAAAGCTAATGTTGGCCTTGGTCTTAGTAAAGCAAGGACTAAAAATTGCATTCTTTTAACGGCCTCTCATGGAGACTATTTACTAATCCTTGTGCTCTTTATGCACATGCGTTGTTAAGTAAATATAATAATCCTAATTCCTCAAAATCTCCTTTTATCTGGAAAAGTATCTTACAAAGGGGGGAATTTTGTGTCCCTAATATTGCTTGAAAACCTACCACGGGTAAGGTAGCTAATGTTTGACTTAATCGTTGGATACAAAA
>NC_061119.1:61941624-61983514 GCF_002878395.1 Capsicum annuum | reverse complement strand
CCTTTTTGTTTTTTTAAAGATTTGATTTTGATTTGTGTTCTTTATTAAAAGAAAATGGATTTTTGGAATTTAAATGAGTTTGGTATGCATAAATGCAGACATCAGTGCAATGTAGGCCACAAGAAAGGACATTAGGAATGGTGATGAAGGAGGTAGATGAAGATCTTGCAATGTCTCTTGAGATGCGTCGTGGCGAAAAGGACATGAATGATCAACAATTAGGTACTGATTTTTTAGATGCTTTTATTCCAGCATTGTCAATTTCTAGTCTCAAATTTTTTCCCGGAAATAGAATAAAATAAATGTAGTCCTGACATTTGGTGGTTCTTGCCATCCCCACTTTAACAAATTGTTATTAAATGCATGTTCTTTAATTTTAAATCTTGTGTACAAGTACAACCAACTTTGAAATGTTCTTTGTTTACACTTTTTTTATATGCATAAAGTTGGCATTTTTATGAATTGCAGGCTCAAAGGTTGACTTCTCTTTGTTAGCAAATGGGACATCAACAAAGCCTGCTAATCAAGATTATCTTTTAAACTCTGAGAATGACAAGAATGACTATGACTGGTATTTACTATAACGTGCTGACTCATTCTGTTATTGCACATCTTTTTCTACTTTGATGGGCTAATTATTATTTATTGTATCGAGCGAAAAAGAAGAAACTGAATAGCTTATGCAGCCTCTTAACAGTTTATTGACAGACGGCATGTTAGTGGCACTTTATTTGGGAGTTCAAAATGTCTAGCGTGTCGCGAGGTGGTAGCAATTTTGTTTTCTGGAAGTTATAAAGCATTTTACTTGCCTTTACTTGCACCCATGTTCAGTCCATTGAACTACGAGCGGGTTAGTTGCCAAAAAAGAAAAGATAAAAATAGAAATCTAAGAAGGTCGATACTATATGAGGTAATTTTGGCTCGAGCTGTGTCATAGTTAAGTGGCCTTCGGTTTTATACTTTTGTGGAACATCGTTAGTCAAGTATTTCAAAGGATATACTCTGTCCGTTTCAATTTGTTTGCCCTATTTTGACTTGGGCACGGAGCTTAAAAAAGTAAAGAAGACTTTTGAATTTTGTGGTCTTAAATTAAAGATATGTTAAATGTACCAAAATACCCTTTGATCTGTCTTAAATATGCCATGTGGTAGGTTGAATTTAATGAGTTGCCCAAAAAAGGAAAGAGGTATTCTTTTTAAAATGGATTAAAAAGGCAAGTAGGACAAACAAATTTAAACGGAGGGAGTCGTAATTGGTAGTGTATATTTTTTAAAGTCTTTTTTAGCTCATTGTAATAGTTCTCCATACCATTTCATTTTTATATTAGAAAGACGAAGTATATGAGTGATGCTGTTCTTGGCCTGTCGGATGAGTGTTTTTGTTATAGTACAGATTTTAGGTGTTGGGTGTTTCCCCGTCTTTCTTCAACCCTGTGAAATATATCTTTGTTTTGAACTTTTGTAGACAACTATAGAAGTTTTTGACTGTAATAGGGACTTTTCACAGAAAAAAGAAACTGTAATAGGGACTTTTCACAGAAAAAAGAAGCTTTATACTCATTGTTAAATTAGAATTTGGTTTAAACAGATCTTCTATTTGTGACAAACCAGAGAAGTTTCTCCACTAGCATTCTAAGGCTCATCATCTCATTCTAGGGATAATATGAGCCAAAGCAGATGAAACGAGCACATTCTTCAAGACTGAGCAACGAGTACCTTATCAGTTCTTCTAAACCAAGATTCTACGCATTTATTTTGTGCACTGTAGGAACTGTTATCTGTTTGTGCATTTAAGCTTACGCACTTCCTTCTACAGAGAAAAGAAAGCATGTACGACTGTATTGATTCTACGTCAGTTTCCATGTCTTTAAGAAAAGGAAAGTAATTTTTCCAACGTCTAACAGTCTGGTTGAATGGTTAACTATGCTTTTATAGATCAGTCTTCCTTACTAGAATTTGGTCTCAGGCTGTTGGTCATGATAACGGTTAAATTGCATATTCCTTGTTCCGTGAAAATACAGTGCTTCATGGTTGTTTTTCCATAATGCATCCATCTATTATCTGCTAATTTGGTTTTCAGGCTCCTTTCACCACCTCAGACTCCTTCAAATCCATCACCAGATATGGAAGAGCAAAATATTCTGGCATACCAGATTGTGACGAATTCTAGTTCAACTGCTCAAGACTGTAAAATTGAGACAAATTCAAGTACAACTGCTCCTGAACCTAAAATAAGCATCAAGCAGGATACAGCTCAGGTACAGTATACTCATTATTGTGCCATTGAATGCTTATATGATAATAGTCATTTTAGTGCTGCTGAATGCTGATACAATGTTCAGTTGACGAAATTTTTTTATCTTCTCTATTTAGCATGGTGTTACATTTATTTGAGGTGGATTGATTTCATCAAATGCTGATACAATAGTTTACTCAATTTCCCACTTAATACTAACGCAATGTGTTCACTTGAAGAAATTTTATGCTTTCTCTATTAGCTTGCTGTTACGGTTGTCTTCTTGGTGGATTGCAAAACAATATGTTAGTCTGAACTGCTTGATGTTGCAGCCTGCGAACTCACTGGAAAGGTTCTCTTCAAAGATTAATTCAACTGGACAGCCAGCTACGTCCAGAAGCAAAAACTCTTCTGCTGGAAATGGATGGCCTTCATCATCAGGGGGTAACAAGGCAACTTCCACAAGGTCAGCAACGCCCACTGAACGTCCTCGTAGTTTTTCATTTAAACCTTCAAGAGCTTCTACTCCTACTTCGAGAGCGACATTGCCTTCTGTTAAGCCTGTTGCTTGCACAGCAAGATCCTCGACTCCAACAAGAGCTGCTCCACGCTCTTCTACCCCAACCGGTAGACCCTCCAAACCAGCTGCTTCCAAGTCAGTGTCTAGGTCAGCAACACCAACTCGTCGACCATCAACTCCAGCGTCCATTCCTATAGTATCAGTTTCTAAGTCTCAATCTTCTTCATCAACAAAAACGGGTACCACAACATTAATAAGAACTGCACCATCTCGGGGCACCTCTCCAACTGTGAAGTCTAGGCCGTTGAAACCCTTGGAGACACCAAGTCTTTCGCGTGATTCTTCTAGCAATTCTAAGACATTGGTGCCTAGAAGACCTGTATCTGCATCTAGGGGAAGACCAACTGCTCCCGGTGCTCGACATTCTACCACTAATTCAAGTTCTGATGGAAAACCCAGACGGAAATCATGTTCTCCTTCAAGAGGACGAGCAACAACTGCTACTAGTTTGAGCAATGCAACCGCTCTACTTTCCAAGAGTAGGGGATATGGTATTGAGAACGATGATGTGAACCCTGTGTTGATCGGCACACAGATGGTTGAAAGGGTAGTAAACATGAGGAAATTAGCTCCCCCTAAGCAAGATGATAATCTATCTCATGAAAATCCCTCCAAGAAATCTCTGTCCCGAGAAAATTCAGGCTTTGGAAGGTCATTTTCCAAAAAGTCCTTGGATATGGCTCTACGACACATGGTACATTACCTTTTGAATGCTCATTTAATTTCAATAATTATTCAACTTTGAAAGTGAACTACTAATGCACTTGTGAAGAAAGTCTCAAGCATACCTGCATCACGAGCATTGTAACACATTCTATTTCCTACAGTTACATTTATGGACCTCTTTTGAACAGGATATAAGACGAAGTGTCAATGGAACCTTACGCCCAGTTCTGACACGGGTCTCTGCTTCTTCAACAAATGGAATCCGGTCTAGCTCGGCAAAGAATAAGACAGATAGTATTTCTGACTCGCCACTTGCCATGAGCAGCAATGCTAGTTCAGAACCCAGTATCAACAATAGCTCTCATAATATAAATTGGAGCGAACCGGAAGATGATAACTTTGGTTGTGAGAGAGAACAATCCTCCCTCACTAGCCAGCAGCATCTGGAGCAGTAACCTCTAGGACTTCCTATGATATTTATTCTTGCTGTGTGCTTTGATTATTTAATCTTCTTGTTTTGAAACTTCTGTATTGAAATATTGCATCTGGATTAGTTTTTCAGGGATCCTTTGCAATAGTAGTTGCATTTCTTGTGCTCTGTACTTCTTGACTAGCAAAGATGAAACTTTTCTTGTAATTATAATGGACAAAACTTAAATTAGATTGGTATTAATGTTACACTTCAAATCTATGAATTTGTGGGGAGTAAGACTTTGGGAAACATTTCCATCATGCATTTGAAATTAGATGTGTTGATAATATAATTAAGTAAGTAACTAATGGTTTTACTTTGATTAGCATTTTAAGGAGAGTAACATTCAAACTTGGATTAAGATTAGCCGACTCCCTTACTCTTGTAAAAACTCTAGTTTAGTCCTAATCTACTGTATTATTTATTTGATGCTTGCTGGATAAAGCTACCAAATTGTGACTAAGTTTCTGCTAGATCCTAATTTGAGCTTTAGGGTGTTCGGTTGGAAGGAAAATGTTTTCCCTGGAAATGTTTTGGAAAATAAGTGAGTTTTTTTGCTTATTTTCTGGTGGTCGGTCGTAAGCAAGCCAAAAAAAAAAGTTTTATCAAGAACATACTATCTATGTAATCTGGGAAGAAATGAGTGGGGGTTGGGGCTGGAGGTTGGAGGTGGGAGGAGACAATAAATTTGAAATGCGATTGATGAAACTTACTTTTTCTGCTCTGTTTGAAATTTGGACTTATGAAATTAGTTTTTCCTACTCTATTGAAACTGGATTTGACCTAACTATTTCCTTGCATTTGTTGCTAGCGTGTCTGGCATGCTATCGTATTATGAATCTTATTTATTACGAGCTTACTGATCCTCCTCATGAACTTAGCATATTGGGAAAAGTTTTTTTTCCTCGGTGAAATATAAATTTCAGTAAAGTAGACAAGAGGGAGTTGATCAGATGGTAAAAACCCTTCACTTATAATCCTGAGATGTTAGTTTGAGCCATTAAGGGAGCAAAAATAGTGGGAGCTCTTAGGAAGGGATTAAAAAAATAAAAATGGGACAAATATATCCTCAAAGAAAAATGGTACGTACATACCCCTCGTACTTTGGGTACACATGCCCCAACCGTTAATAAAATGATACGCATATGCCCCTCACACTAACGGTAGGAACATGTGTACCCCAAAGTATGACATAGGGTATATACATATCATTTATCATAGTTCGGGGTATATTTGTTCCTTTTTCATTTTAATTTATTTATCCCAAATAATTAACCAAATCCGGTACCAGACCCAAAAAACTCATCGAACACGATTTCAAACCAACTCGACCCAACCTCTATTTTTTGTTCCAAAATGATACTATTATTTTTCTCTTAAACATGTACTTCAATCAAATTGTAGTGATTGCTCGCTGCTATTACTAGTTGGTGTTTATTGGTTAAAGGAGATGGAGATTAGGCCGGAGGTGGCCAAAGCTAGGGGTGCGACAATGGTTTGCCGGTGGGGTGTTTCTGGCTCAATGGGGACGTGACTATGTGGTGTTAACCGATGGTGAGTAGTATTTTCCCGACGAAATTTGCTGAAAAACGTGGGGGGTCAATTTATTTATGTTGGTTTTGGGTGTTATGGGTGATTTTTTTTTCTTTTTCTGAAATTGATAGTAGTAAGTGTTACTTTATTGTGTGTGTCCTTATAGGGGTAAGTAAAATGTGTCTGTTAGATAGGCATCTATTGGATTTTAATTGGGACCTGATCGGGTAGTAGGTTTATTGGGTCGAGTAGTGGGTTTGGGTTACCTATTTCAGATAAAAAAACTAAAATGAAAAAAGGACAAATATTCCCCGAACAATGATAAATGGTACGTATATACCTTGCGTCATACTTTTGGTGTACATATGCCCCTCCATTAGTGTGGGGCATATACGTACCATTTTATTAATTGTGGGGGCATATGTGTACCCAAAATATAACGAGAGGTATAGACATACCATTTATCATAGTCCGAGGATATATTTATCTCTTTTCTGAAAAAAATATATTAAGTATTCATTCAGTAGTCCAAAAGAGTCCTAGCTTCAAGTATTGAAAAGGCCAAACACATCGACAGGCCCCTCAACTTGGCGTCATCTTTCACTTTGGCACCTCAAGTGGACGTTGTTCACTTTTGGTACTTCAAGTAGTATACGCGGGTGTTATGTTGGCACTTTTTGCCGAATCAGCAAAAATATACCGTGTGCATGTATTACACACGCTGATGACATGAAAAGAGACCAATTATAAAAGGACATTTGTCATTTTTATAAAAATAATTTTTATATAATTAATTTAAATAAAAAATATTAATAACCCCACCCCCACCTTATATCATCTTCCTAACCACCCTACACCACCCTATATCATCTTCCTCAACCCAACCCAACCACACATCGTTTGTTGCCACCCCTACCTCCAAATTGTCTTCGGCCACCCTCTCTTACCCCACCTATCCACCCACCCACCCTTTCCATATTATCTTCTCCAATCCACAAATCCCCGCCTCGAACCGTTGCAACAATCCAACCAAATTGACATCAAATTCACAATAACTCGACAATATTTCACAATAATTTTTCACCCTCCATCCAAATTGACAATAATTTCTGATCAAATTGACAACAATTTGGTCTCAGCAAAAATAAATTGATTAAAAAAAATATTTTAAGAAGGAACCCATTTGGCCTTAATTTTGAAAATAGGAGGAAATAAACTTGATAACAAATACAAATAAAAGTCATACTTCCAATATGTCCAGTTCCAAGGCAAACTTGGTTTTATATTTTGGTAAGTTATAACACACAGATGCTGCCTAGCTCCGTCAAGGTTGGAAACAAGTAGTAATTTCTACTTGGTGATGAGGAGATGCTGCTGTCTAGTTGCTTTGGTATGGTTTCGTGCAGATATACTTCTGATATATTTAGTTGGATCACATTTAAGAATAGACTCAATTAATGAAAATTGAGTGAAAGTAAGTTTGATGGTAATATTGAATTCAATTGTGATGCAAAAATTGTGAAGGTGAATAATAAAATTAATGGTGGTTGTGCCGAAAATTTGACTACACTATTTTTAATTTTCTACAACAATCATGGAGATGTGATTTTTAATTTTCAAAATTAGTATGTGATTTTTTTCTTCTTTATTTTTTTAATTCAAAAGTTTGGTGGTAGTTTGATGGATGATGGTGGTGATGTTGGAAAGTGGAGCTGATGGACAGAGAAGAATAAGGTTTAAAGCTGATGTTGGAAGCTTAGCAATGGTTGTTAATGGTGGTGGAAGGTTGAGTTGATGGAAGAAGAAAGAAGGAAGATGGAGAAGGTAAAAAAAATACAAAAATCATAAAATAAAGCTCCTCACGCGCCTTTAGTGTAGTGCAACACACACAATGTGCTGAATCAGCAAAAGGTGTCTAAGTGACACACTTTATAGCTACTCGAGGTGCCTAAGTGAAATATGGTGCCAAGTTGAGGAGCCTGTCGCTGTGTTTGGCCTATTGAAAAAGTAATATTTCAAGAATTTTCATCTAAGAGACAAGGAAACTAGTGATTATTTGTTACTGCAGCTAATTTTACTTATTCAGATAATCCCTTACATGACTTAACCAGTCTTTTTTTCAAACATTTCACACCTCCTAGGAACAGGATGGTCCCATATCGCCTTTGTGAACTTACATTTATCATCACAATTGAGTCATTTGTGAATTTTCATACTTCATCTCTGAAACTGCTTGAACCGTGATTTGCGTTCCAATTATGAAAACTTCATGAAGGGTATCCATACCAAAAAAGCAGCTCGCTGCAAAGAGCATTTCGTGTTTACGCGGGTTATGAAGAAGGATCGTAACCAAAAGATGTGATATAAGATAGTCTATTCTAATGCAAGCCGCAAGCATTAGAGATATTCATACCAAAATGATAAATATTTTTTGACCAATTGTTTTTAGCATCCGCATAGTCCATGACAAGTAAGATGGAAGGGTTAATTTCCAAATAGTCATTCAACAAGGTGAATTTTATCTAGTAAGGTCCTATGTTATTCTTATGATAATAAAGTCATTCAATTATTACTTAGTTTCTTAAAAATTACAGATGCCGGATTATTGTATAAAGTTCACAAAAAATACATTAGCGTAATTAACGACATATTTTAATATTCCACCACATTTAAGCTTAGGGGCTTCTTTAGACAGAGAAGAATCATGTACGAATGTATTGATTCTGCTTCTATTTCCACGTCTTCAAGAAAAGGAAAGTTATTTGTCCAATAATATTTATTCTTGCTGTGTGCTTTGATTATTTAATCTTGTTGTTTTTGAAACTTTTACATTGAAATATTGCATCTGGATTAATTTTTCAGGGATTCTTTGCAACAGTAGTGGCATTCTTTTGCTCTTACTTCTAGACTAGCAAAGATGAAACTTTTCTTGTAATTATAATGGATAAAACATAAATTAGATTGATATTTGTGTTACACTTCAAATCTATACATTTATGGGACAAGACTTTGAGAAACATCTTAGTGTATGGAAGGTTTCTGATAAATCTTTTTGAAGAACACTTGAAACTGTTATACACAAATGTGATTACTTCACAATGCATTTGAAATTAGATGTGTTGATGATATAATTGAAAAAGTTAATAATGGTTTTGCTTTGATTGCAATTTTATGGAGTGTAACATTCAAATTTGGATTAAGATTAGCTAACCTCCTTACTCTTGGAAAAAAAAATCTTTTTGATGCTTGATGGATAAAGCTACTAACTTGTGATTTACGTGTTTGCTAGATCCTAGTTTGAGTTCTAGGGTGTTTGTTATAGATGTATATTGTGCCAGTATGGCACGGCCCCAAGCTTGCGCCTGCTTCAAGATTTCAACATTCACTTCTCATAACTAAGAAATCAGAACTCTTTTAAAATTATTAAGTAAAGCTACCCTTCAAAACTATGACCAAATTTGCTACGACACACTCCAACTTTATAGAGGTCCTACTACCTCCCTGAACTCAATTTTAGCATATTTTTATCACCCTTTTTAGCTGATGTAGCATCTTTTTAACCGACGTGACACCTTTGATGTGGACTCCATTTTTATTTAATAAAGGTGTCATGTCAACACAAAAAGGTGACAAAATAGGCTAAAATTGAGTTCAGGAGGGGTAATAATACCCATGTGAAGTTGAAATGTGTCGTAGCAACTTTGGCCATAGTTCGAGAGGGTACTGAAGGCTTACCTAAAATTATTTGAAAATAAGTATGCTTATCTTCTTGAAATAAGAGTAAATTATGTTCAAACAATTTCAAATCTTGTACTATACTAGTGGAAACATATTTTTTTAACATGACTACATTATGTTGCATTTGTAAGAAGTATATCAACGCAGAAAAGAGAATTTATAGACATGACAGAGCAATCAAAATGTGAGAACTATGAATAAGCGGAAAACCTTCATTTTCTATATCTTTAGAATGAAAGAGGTTATCTCCTTACAAGGTTACAACAAAAATTATATATGGTAAGTGCTATACATGATAAATATAATTACAAAAATTTCTAGGCTAATAATATACAATCTACCTCCTAACATATGAAAACTAATTAAAACTATATATGACAGATATATATTTAATTAGTGGTGATTAGCACCACCCACCCCTCAAACTGATGGTGATCAACCAACAATTCGCTAATAAAGAATTCATGTTGTTTCTACGTTTGAGACTTGGTGAAAAGATCCGCCAGTTGATCTCTAGAGGAAACATGAGGAAGATAAATAAAATCGTCATCAAATTTTTTTCAATCAAAGTGGTAGTCAATCTCGATATTCTTGGTTCGTTCATGGAAAAGGGGATTGGTGGCAATCTTTACAACACTTTCATTGTCACAATCTATGGGTGTGGGAGAGGAAAAGTGAATGTCAAAATCAGCCAACAAATGACGCAACCAAACCACTTCACTATAAGTAGTCGACATGGCATTATATTATGCTTCGATGATTAAGTTGGACACGGTTGTTTATTTCTTAGTCTTTCAAAAAAGTAAGGAGTTGCCAAGAAATACACAATGCCTAATGGTAGAACAACGAGTGCTGAGGCACTAACCATAATCAGCATCTGAGAAGGAATGCAAAAGTATAGGTGAGTCATGACTGTAATGCAGGCCGATTGTTGTGGTCAATCAAAGATAAAAAAAAGGCAATGAACAGCCGTAAGATGAAGGCATTGAGGGTCATCCACAAACTTACTATGAATCTGAACTGCATAAGCAACTTCATGCCTAGTGACAATTAAGTAAACCAAGTTCCCAACAAGGTATCGATAAAGGGTCGGGTGCGAGAGAGGTTCCCCATTAATCTTAGATTAATGAGTGTTCTGTTCCATGAGTGTATCAACAATGGTCACATTCATTTCTTTGGTACACTTTTGTTGGAAGAGAAAATAGCCACCAACATTACGAGAGATTTACAGACCAAGAAAATAAGAGGCATGCCTTAAGTCCTTCATTTGAAATGAAAATTATAACATACCTTTAAGCTGCAAAATACCTTCAACATCATCCCCAGTAATCAAAAGATCGTCGGCATAGATTAGCACAAAAAGTCCCTCATGGTGAGGGAGATATAAACAGAGAATAATTATTCTGATTTTGCCAATAGCCACCTTACAAAAGACAAACTTTAACTTGGAGAGCTAGGCACACAGAGCTTTCTTCAATCCATAAATATTCTTTCACAGTTTGCATACGATGGATGGAAAAATGTAGACGCCAGGAGGAGGCTCCATATACACAGTCTTTGATAGTTCACAATTAAGAAAGACATTATTAGCGTCTATCTGCAAGATATCCCATTGCCGAGCTGCCACAACAACCAATAATGTACGAACACTAGTCATTTTAGCCACGTGAGCAGAAGTTTTCTCATAAGAAGGTTTTAAGCAATCCAAAGTGCCATTGGACTTTTTCTTCAAAGTGTAGACCCATTTGCACCAAACCATAACACTACTAGAAAACTGTAAATTACATGGAAATTTTACCTGGGGAATAATATCGCAGGAAATACATGTGGATTTACCTACGAAAATATTAAATTTCTCAATATTAAAATATATTACCTGCAAACTATATATTTGCAACACATTTCGCAGGTAAATTTGACGTCATATTGCGTAAATTTCGTACTTGCGATATTACCTGGGAAAATATATCGGCGGGTATTTTATCTCTAGGTAAATCCGAAGGTATATGAACAAATATATATATTTTTTAAATCCATAGAAAAAATCCCCTGGTAATTTATCCTACGAATTTACTTAGAGATATTTTGGTGGAAATTTATACAATGGATTTTATTACCTAGGAAATTATTTAAGGATTTTGTGCTGTGAATTTTGCTGGGGATTTATTCTTGAAAATTTACCTGTGAAATTATTACTTACGACATTACCTGGGGAAATATATCGGCGGGTATTTTATCTCTAGGTAAATCCGAAGGTATATGGACATATATATATATTTTTAAATCCATAGAAAAATCCCCAGGTAATTTATCCTACGAATTTACTTAGAAATATTTTGGTGAAAATTTATGTAATGGAGTTTATTACCTGGAAAATTATTTGGGGATTTTGTGCTGTGAATTTTGCTGGGGATTTATTCTTGGGGATTAACCTGTGAAATTATTACTTATGACATTACCTGGGGAAATGTATCGATGGATATTTTATCTCTAGGTAAATCCGCAGGTATATTAATACAAGAAAACTAAGGAACACATGGAATGGGCTCAAAATAGTCCAAACACACTCCAAAAAATAGTCCACTAATTCAAAGAATCGAGGACCCTTTTGAAGACCACTCTCGAATTCAAGAATAAAATACAAGAAGGACAATATAACTAGGTGTTTGACACCTTTTACAGCCAACAACAAACTAAGTTAACAATACAAGATGAAACAACAATGAGAACAACAACAACAAAATGGCTTCACAATACAAGATACAAAACGGATACAAGATTACAAAAGAAAAATGATAGATAGATAGACCACATGAAGGTATAATGTTAAGAACCCAAGAATGATAACTCTTGGACCCTTAACACTACACACAAAAATAAAACTATCTCTTACAAAGACACCAGATTAGAATCTACCTCCCAAACATCAATGTTTCTAAGCAAATGCAAACACAAGTGATTCTACACTTGTCTAAGCCCTAATTTTGATTTTGGGTGCCTCAAGGAAAGAGGGCTAGTGTTTCTTTGACTTGTAAGACTTACAACTTCATTCATAAACTAAGTAAACAAAACCCTATATTGTTCTTTATATAGCTATTACAAGATATAAGTTAAAATGACCAAAAGGGCCTTCAAAGAGTGGCTACCCATCAAGTGTAAGTTATGTGCTAATTTTGGTGTGTTTTGGGACTCTTCTACACTTCAATTGCACACACCAAGTCTCGGGACGAACGCGCACCATATTCGTGATTATTCTTGTATCATCCTCTCCATCTTGAGAGAAATTTGCCCATAAATTCATGGCTTTATCTCGTTCAATTGGCCACTTCAAAAGAAACCACTCAAAATAGTCCGCAAAACATGAAGGGTACGATAGATAAATAATAATAAGGGACATAGCAAAGATGAGCTAAAAACATCCCACAAGAGATGCACAAAAAATAGTCCATAAGCTAGCCATACCCGAGAGCATAATGACAAAAAGTCTCAGATCCAACATCTTCATTTCGACCCTTGGCTTCCTCTCTCTCTTGAGATTAGCCTTCAATCTCATTCGACTCAAGTCTCCTTCTATCATATAATCATCGTAGACTCCATATCCTTCGTGTCTCTCTCTACCATGTTTATCTTCTTGGATGTGTCGGTTTTGGGAAAGGGAAGTTTCAATTGAGAGGCTCGATTTGGTAATGTGGAGCTTCAGTTGTGGAGCTTGGATGGGAGAAAATTGGCTTCCAAGTCCTTCTTGTTGGAATTGATCAACTTGCGGGGAAAGTGGTATATCTTGTTCTCGATTTTGAGGGTTATTTGAAGCTTGGCTTGTGGCATTATGTTGTGGTCTTGAAAGATTGATCATTGGAAGTAAAGTTTTGGGAGTAAAAGCACGGGAGTTCCTTCGACTCTCTATTTGATCCAACCTCTCACTCATAGTTACCACATCCGAGTTAATTTTTTCAAGACCCACATTTGCCCTAGCAAGGTGTTGGGACAAAGCATCAAGGAGGGCCAATACGTTTTTCATTATTCACAAGAAGTTACCTACAAAACAACAAAAAAGTTAGATGTACAAGAATGGTCCTCACACTCCCTCTCTATTATTTTGTCTCTCAGATTTTTTTTAGTCTCACAAGTGTCGTAACCTTGCTTGTACTCCATGAAGCATTGAGAGGTGGACCAAGTATTACAATGACTTAAAAGAATAAACAAAGGAACGCATACACGAAGGACGGTTTCAAAACTAACTTACAATCTAGTACTAGCTTGTAAGTTAGTAATGGAATCAACAAATGAAACTAATGGAACAACACAATGAAACTAAAAGATCAAAAATTGAGCCAAAATTGTTGTGTGAATAGTTATATGGTGATGTGGCGGTCTACGTGGCAGTTCACTAGTGGTTCGGTTCTTGACAAATTTTAATTTCACAATTTGGACTTTGGTGGAAATTGTTAAATGGAGGGAAATACAAACTAGTCTTTAGAGCTCCTTTTTCAATTCAAATTTCAAGACTTAAAAGTCTTTGACTAGACTTGTACTTTTCCTTAAAACATGGACCCTTGTTTTATGGAAAAAGGCTGAGATGTGATGTAAAGTCTTTTTAGTGGTTGGGGGTCTTTCAAGATTCAGCAAATACTACACCTTGTCTTTCACCTTTTTAAGATCTAAGTTCACTTTAATATTAATAAGGTGATGACTATGGTGAAGAACTTCAAGAATACAACAACCACAACAAGAACAACCAACAACAATATCCCAAGA
Organism: Capsicum annuum; assembly: GCF_002878395.1. Lineage (NCBI taxonomy): Eukaryota > Viridiplantae > Streptophyta > Magnoliopsida > Solanales > Solanaceae > Capsicum > Capsicum annuum. The sequence continues at coordinate 61,969,535 of NC_061119.1, read as the reverse complement.
ACAACAAGTCCACCACAACAAGGTCAACAATCTCACGACTAAGACCACAAGGATAGCAACAACAATTGGCTAAGTCCCCTTAATGTTGTGTTTTCGATTTTACAAAAGGTAAAGGTTGTGATGAACAAACAAACACAACAACAATCTTTCAAGATCTACAACAACACCACAACACAAGGCCTTCAACTCGGCCAAGGCTAGAATAACAACATCCAATCGGCCACACTCTGTTCACAATAACAATATTAACAATTCAAGCTCAAGTTTGGATCAACTCAAAGTGTTAGTAAGGAAAAAAACTAACACTACAAACATACAATACAAGTAAAATACTCCTAGACCTAGACTCAAGAACAAATCTCGGCCAAGAACACAATTTTGGTCAAGATAACAACAATGGACAGATTGTAATTTTTCTGAAATTTTCAGCCTTTCAATAATTGTTTTTTATTTTCTAACAAGCAAGACCAAGATTGATCTTGTAGGAACAAGATCAAGCCATGCTATGATACCAAATGATACAATAAAACCAAGGAACACATGGAATTGGCTCAAAATAGTCCAAATACACTCCAAAAAATAGTCCACTAATTCAAAGAATCGAGGACCTTTTTGAAGACCACTCTCGAATTCAAGAATAATATAAGAAGGGCAATATAACTAGGTGTTTGAAACTTTTTGCAGCTAACAAAAAACTAATTTAACAACACAAGATGAAACAACAATGAGAACAACAACAACAACAATAAAACGACTTCACAATACAAGATACAGAACGGATACAAGATTAAAAAAGAAAAAGGATAGATAGATAGACCACATGAAGGTATAATGTTAAGAACCCAAGAATGATAACTCTTGGACCCTTAACACTACACACAAAAATAAACTATCTCTTACAAAGACACCAGATCAGAATCCACCTCCCAAGCATCAATGTTTCCAAGCAAATGCAAACACAAGTGATTCTACACTTGTCTAAGCCCTAATTTCGATTTTGGGTGCCTCAAGGAAAGAGGGCTTGTGTTTCTTTGACTTGTAAGACTTATAACTTTATTCATAAACTAAGTAAATAAAATCCAACATTGTTCTTTATATAGCTATTACAAGATATAAGTTAAAATGACTAAAAGGGTCTTCAAAGAGTGGGCTGCCCATCAAGTGTAAGTTATGGGCTGATTTTGGTGTGTTTTGGGCCTCTTCACACTTCAATTGCATACACCAAGTCTCGGGACCAACGCGCACCATATTCGTGATTATTCTTGTATCATATATGGACATATATATATATATATATATATATATATATTTTAAATCCATAAGAAAATTCCAAGGTAATTTATCCTACAAATTTACGTGGAGATATTTTGGTAGAAATTTATGTAATGGATTTTATTACCTGGAAAATTATTTGAGGATTTTTTTCTGCGAATTTTGCTAGGGATTAATTCTTGGAGATTTACCTGCGAAATTATTACTTGGAAAATTATTGGGGGATTGTGTTGCTACAAATTTAGCTGAAACTATTCCTTGGGGATTTATCTATGAAATTATTACTTAGAAAATTATTGGGGGATTGAGTTGCTACAAATTTAGCTGAAACTATTTCTTGGGGATTTACGTAGGATTTTTGTGACTTGAAAAATTTAAATAGGAAAAGGATAAACTTGAAGATTTAAAAAACATAAAATAAAAAGAAATTAGACATTAAATCGGTTGACATGATAGTCAAACAAAAAATGCTCACAAATTTAAAATTAGTTTGTTGACATAGATGGTTTCACAGATGTATTCGAGTCGAATAAACCTTAGCTTGACTCATTATGTTATCACCAAAAAATTAAAGAGGTGAAATTTCGTTGGCCTAAGATAGGGCGAAGAACGAATCAGGGCTCAAATAGAGCGTATTTTTCTATTGGTTAATTTAAATTTAATTGTAAAGCATCATACTATGCACGACAATATAATAAATCAATATAATGTACATTTAGGAGTCGTTTGGTGTGAGATATAAGGTATAATAATCTTGAAATAAAATTAAAAATTAAGTTATTTTACATTGACTTGAAAGTATTAGGTAGTTTCAGAATATTATATATGATGAGATTAGGGGTGGGCATTCTGTTTGTTTGATTTTCTTATTTAATATCGATTCGTTTTTTTGATTTTCAGATAACGAAAATGACAGCCATAATCAAACCAAAATAAATTTGATTTGATTTGATTGCTATAAATTCAGTTCAGTTGTTTCAAATTTTTATTTCGATTTTGAAGATTAAAGTAGTGAGTCTTTCTTTGTCATGACCGGACATTTAAAAATTGTGATTTTTTTCAGAAAAAATAATTTTTTCCAAACATATTTTTCATTTTCAAATATAAATAACTCAACATGGATGAAATGAAATGAAATAACGGAAAAACATTATTTATACTAAATATACAAAATATAAAATATATACATAAATATAAAATTTATATAATATATATATATATATATATATATATATATATATATATATATTATTGTTATCGTTGATTTTAAAGTAATATATTATGTGTCGTAGTTTTAGTTACACAATTTATTCATAGCTAATCTGAGAATAATTATATTATTTATTTTACTATTATTATTATTATTATTATAATTATATTATTTATTTTACTATTATTATTATTATTATTATTATTGTATTAGTTCGCAACCTTAGTCAATTTAATTTTCTAATTTATTTATTTTCTAATCTGATTTTGCCAATTTGTAATAATTTTAGCCTAATTTTATCCAATTTATTACAATCCTAGCCCAAATTGTGTCCTATTGAACTCAATTTTAAATTTCATTCAATTTTTGAAACAAAATTCTTAATCTTTAGATATCAGCTGTTGATCAATATTTATTATTATTATTATTATTATATTTATTTTTAATATTAATTTTATATAGTTACTAGAGAAAATTGAAGGAAAGGTGTCTTTTAAGTCTTGAATGAAGGATTTGTGACATTGACCAACTTAAAGGGTCAAACATTATTAGAAAACTTGATTAAGTTAATTGTGGACTTGATTAATATTTTCAAAACTTTCTAATATTTTCAAAAATACAAATCAACCCAACCCACACTCCTCTTCAATCCAAATCAACCAGTTTCTCTCCTCTCTCTCTCGACACCTTCTCTCAACTCTCTCCCAACCAACAGTTCTATAAATTTCTCCTTTCAATCCTCGGCGACTTCAATATTCGATGATAAATAGTTGGGCTTCGAGTTTCTTTTCGACTTCAACCTTCAATCGACGTAACAGCTTTACTCTCCAGCCATAACAACTTTGAATTCTTCAATCTTCAATTGACGTGACAGCCTTGCTCTCCAGCCACAACATCTTCGAATTTATCATCATTCCTTTTTTTCTTTCACAGGTAAAAATTTATGGCCTTTTTAGTTTTGAAGAAAATAAGAAACTTGAGCCAACTTCTCTTATAGTATTGGTTAAAAATTTCAATATTTATTACTTTAATTTGAAATGTGGTCTGAACAAAACCTTAATTTCTGGTATTTCTTCTCTTCTCTTTTCAAAGTGAATTATGATTTCTTATTGTTTGTTACCTTTTTTTGAAGTTTGATCTTTCTTGTTTGTTTCTATTAAAACAAAACAACGATTTGGGTTGATTTGTTCTGTTCTTGGTAAAAATGGTGATATTGTTGTTTTTCTGTTGAACAAAATTATGCTGTTATTTTTTGTTTTATCCAACAGATTATCCATCTGGTGCAACATATTAACCATTTAATGCAACAAATTTGTCAGATGATGCAGTAGATAAACCATCTGATGCACCAGAGGAACTATCAGATTATAATTCTGATGTAACAGATTAATTATTTGATGCAATATATTTATCATATGATGCAACAATTTAACTATCTAATGCAACAGATTAATCATATGTTGCAACAGATTAAGCATCGGATAAAAAAATCTGATGCAACTGATTAATCATATGTTGCAACAGATTAAGCATCGGATAAAAAAATCTGATGCAACTGATTAACCATCTGATGTAATAGAAGAACTATCTGATTAATGATATGATGCAACAGATAAAACTCCGGTTGGATAAAATCATATTAACTCTTCCAATAGGATATGTCCAAGACATGATTTTTCCAACTGATAATTCATCTGCCGCAATAGACGACCTAATGGTGGAAGAAATCTAAACAATATTGACCGTTGATAACTGTTCCAACAGATCACTCATGTGTTACAACAGATGTGTGACTTGTTGCACAGACCATTCATCTTTCTCAACGGATGAGTGATATGTTTTGTATTGTCACAACAGATTACTCAACCGTTGCTGCAGGTTAGTTAACTGTTCTGACAGATCACTCTTATGTTACAATAGATGTATGATCTATTGCACAGACCATTCATCTTTCTCAATAGATGAGTGATATATTTTGTATTGTCGCAATAGATTACTCATCCATTGCTACAGGTTATTTAACTATTCTAACAGATCACTCATAAATTACAATAGATGATGTTGCAACAGATGTGTGATCTGCTACACAGACCATTTATTTTTCTCAATAGGTAAGTGATATGTTTTATAGTGTTGCAACAAATTACTCATCCGCTGCAATAGGTTATTTAACTGTTCCAACAAACCACTCATGTTACAATAATGTGTGATATATTGCACAGACCATTCATCTGTCTTAAAAGATGAGTGATACATTTTGTATTGTTACAAAAGATTGCTCATTCGCTACAATAGGTTTGTTATATGCTGCAACAGATATACTGCTTGGTGCAAGATATAAGTGATTTGTTGGAACTGTTATTTTATTGTTATCCTTTTTTAACGATGCATTAATCAACTATAATATATTTTTTTATGTTTCTGTTAATTTTAGGTAATATGGCTCCCAAAAAAAAATCGAATCAAGTCTAAGTAAAGGAACAAGTGAAGCAGCTAGGCTACATCTACCATTCTATGAGCTTGCTTTACAAGCGTTATCTCAATCAGAAGCAGAATATGATGAACATGGGGATGAGGAATATTTTAAAAGATATGACCCAAATGCTAATAGCCCTTCCACCGGAGAGTTGGTAAAAATCTTCAGCATTGATTGTTATCTTATGAGAATGCAGTGAGATAGTGCCACAGATTTAACGGGTGATTTCGTTGTTAAGTCATCTATGGGAAAATATTTCAACGCCTTTAGAAAAATACTTCGAGAATAAAATTGAATGCTTATTTTAGGGACAACCGCTTTGGGAAATAGTATATGAACTTCTCAAACGTACGTTTATGTATAAAAATAAAGATAAAATGGATGAGGTGTGGATAAATTACTGTGGTATGCCTGTTTGTTTTGGTTGGAAGGAGTTTGCCATAGTTACTAGACTAAAATGTTATCCTCCTTCTCAAGTTATACCTATTCTAACCCAAAAAAGCACCCCGCATACCCAAAAAAGGCAAAAGCAAGTCGTGTGATCATGCTGACCTGGTGTCCATTGTTGGTCCAAGCTTCAAAAATAAAAATTTAATAGAAGCTTTGAAAGGTAAAGAACTTTCAAAGAAGAACAAACAATCGTTGTGCTTGGTTTGGTTTGTACATAATATTCTTTGGGTGATAGACATTAACAACAATATAAGCGTTGGTTTAATAAAGCTCTCCAAGGATCTCGAGGTGATTAATAGCTATTCTTGAGGTTATGAAAGCTTCAAAATGACTGTCCAATATTTGTTGACTCCGTTAGCGCCAAAGACAGTCAACTTATATGGCTTTCCATGGACTTTCATGGTAAATGTTTCATTTCTTTCTTTTATTATGATATCATTCATTTTTTCACTCAATAATAGTTTTGATTTATTGATGTTATTTTATAGGTTTGGGCGTTTGAAGCCATTCCTCATTTGAGACAACATGTGAACTACCAGGAAGAAGTTTCCTATCCAAGAATCTTGAGATGGTTGTCTGCCAAAACTGATAAAAATGTAAAATTTCTTCAAATCTTCAACCCCCCGAAGGATGCAGTAAGTATAATTATAATTAAGTTTCTATTTTAATTAATGATTCTTTTGAATGATCTAATCATCATTCTAATATATGTAATAATTTATGTTAGATTGTGTATCCGTCGCTAGTTCTGTCCAATCAAGAGTTGAAGATAACATTTTTTCTTACTTTATGGTCTGTGTAAACTTTATCGGACCCTAATTGACAGAATAAAAATGAAATTGTTTGGAGCAATAACCATTATAAGAAAAACAATTTTGGAGGGTGGGCTTTTTGTTGTTGATGGTCTTAGTGGTGATGGAGCTATTGGTGGTGGTAGTGGTGCTGCTGTTGGTGCTAATGATGCTCTTCTTATAGTATTTAAAATAAACCATTATGAGTATGATTATACTGGTCATACAGATTTTACCTCTCCCAGCGAATGTTCTGCATGCAAATGTCAAGACTACAGGGCGAAACATGATGTAGTAATTAATGCTATTAATGCATTAACTGCTTTTGTAAAGGAATTGACATCTAAGAAGGGTGTTATTCCATCAAAGAGGATTTTATTTCCATCCACTCCATTTGAGATTAAAGCTAAGAGGAGAAGGAAAGTGATTTCCAAGGCATTATCAAGTACTAAAAAGGGCAAAATTGCAACTCCTCTGTCCGTGTGTTGCACTGAGCAATGTACAATGTTCAAAGGAGAGCAGCACGAGCTGAACAAAGTGAGTATATATGTCTTTTAACTAATAAACAGACACATTTATATTTCAACGCACGACACATCTGGTAAAAATTATCAAATAGATATATGTATCTGTTGCAACAGTTGACTAACTTACTGTACCAGACAAAGTACCTGTTGCAACATATGTGTCGTTTGTTGTAGAAAATCAAATAGTTGTTCGTACTTCTTTTATTTATACCAATAGATGACCTATCTGCTGCAATAGATGAGTTATGTACTGCAACAGATGTTTCATCCATTGAAAATTATCATACAGGTCTTCCTCATGTAGAAATTTGACCCATCAGTTGATTCATTATTGCAAAAAAAATATAATCTGTTTGGGATAATTTAAAATAGGAGGAAGACCTGTTTGATTTGCTAGAACAGATGAGTTGTACTTTTTTATTTTATCGTATCTCCATAGTTAGCATTGAACAATTCTGGATTTTCAGGTAGATGTAGAAGCTACTGCTGAACAACATTGACAATATGCTACTCTACTTTTTCTTATGGAAATACGGAGAACAGAAATAGCAGAAACCATATGTAAGCGACAATAAAGATCCAAGACGAGCAAAACTGAATTCCATAGCACTGAATGAAGAACAACTTGTCCATATTATGTAGATCTTTATAGCTTGAGTCTGTCAAAGTAATAACCTCACCCCTTCTTAAAACTCCTTGGCATCAATACTTAAATTGTTGATGTATTTATTGAGATCTGTACCCATAATTTTTTTTTACATTTTATTTATTCATTGATTTTATTTTAGCTAATTTCTTAAGGCTTTGATTTATTTTATTTTGTCTATGAATTTTATTTTTTTCTTAGATTTGAACTTATTAATTAAAATGGAATACTAGATTCAAATATTGCAACTGATAATATATCTGTTGCAACAAACGTCACATCTGTTGGAAAATATCGAACATATTTGACATATGTTGCAACAGGTAGGTAATTTGTTGGAATTTATCAAACAGGTCTTTCCACTGCTGCAACAGATAGACTTAGATAGAAACACCAACATAATGCAACAGATGACCAACCTATTGCAACAGATAAACTATATGTCAGAACAGGTAGAAACTCTGTTACAACGGATGAAGAATCTGTTACATTATAAAAATTCAAATTTGATTGGACATAAAAAAAATTGCCACTACATGTGAAAAAGTGAAAGTGAATTGAAATAAAAAAAGGCGGAACCCATCGACAGTGTTTAGTTGAAACACGTAAAATAAAATAGGCATAAAGTAGACAGTGATCATTTTAAACACGTAAAATAAAATAGGCATAAATATGTCAGGTTGACACTTTTTGCTGACTTGGCGTCTAATTTTGCCCCCAACGGTCATTTTTTTCCCCCAATGTCTTATATATTCATCTTCTTCCTAAAATTTAACCCTAAATTCCCAAATCTTCATCTTTGTCGTCATTTTTTTTATCTATCCAAATTCTTCAAATTATTTGCATTTGGTCTTTCTTTTCTTCATTTTTTATTTTTTCCAACTGAGCTTGACAATGTCAAGCGCATCTTCCACTGTTTTTTGTAATAACGATTTTCGATATTATAAGTACGGTCATGAATCTTTATTGAAGACTTCTTGGACTCAACAAAATCTAGGTCGTAGGTTTTTTACTTGTAAGATTTCAAAGGTAATATTTCTTTTATTTTATTAGTTGATTAATTATTGACTTGTAATTGTGTTCTTATTTTTATAGAAATTAGGTGGATGCGATTACTTTGATTGGTATGAAGAATGACACCCTTCACAAACAAATTGTGTAATATGGGGTTTGTTGAAGAAAGTCAAGGCTTCTGAAGAGAAACAAAATCGAGAAAGAAGATACTACATTGTTGCCGTTATTGTTACTGGTTTGGTGGTGTTGGGCACATGAATTTTCAAGCCTAATTGCTGAAATTTTCATGGTGGTGTATTTTCTACTGGTTTGGTGTTGTCGAGCACATGGATATTCAAGCGCGTAATTGCTATAAAATATCAAACAGATTTAGGCACATGTTGTAAAATTTAGGTCATCAGTTGAAAATTATCAAACAGGTCTTTCCTCTGTTGTAACAGATTAGACTTAGATCAGATAGAAATAACATCGACATAATGCAACAGATGACCAACCTATTGCAACAGATAAACTATCTGCCAGAACAGATAAAATATATTTTATAATAGATTGACAATCTATTGCATTATAAAAAACTCAACTTTCATTCTATCAAAAAAACTATTGCCACTAAATGTACATGTAATTTAAAGTAAAGTGGAGTGTGACTTAAAATAAAAAATTGTTATTTCACAGGCTCTTCTACATACACAGGCTTCGAGCATCCAGTTAGTACCCCATAAGCCTAGACCTCTTGCAGGTTTGCCACAGCGTTGTCGCACAGAAAGGTCGTTGGCTCGGCCATTTCTACGCTGATCGGCAAACATTTGATGTGTGCAAGAGCGTGCGATCCGCTAGTGTAACCGGCATCATTTTTTGGAAAGATCATGCCGTTGTTTCAACCGCCATAATCACATGATTTCTTCATCAGCTCTTTCTTTGGTAAATGATTCATCAGTTTAGTCTTCCTTAACAAGATGGGCAACAACTTCATCAGTGGCTCCACGAGGAGAAAAAGATCGACATCGTCGATGAGAGGTTCATTGCAGTCATAAACATTGATATTTCCCTCCTCGAGTAGTATCTCAACAAACTGATAATGTATGACCTTCATGCTAATGACTATAAGAATCCCCTTTGCCTTGGTCCTGCTCTTACCGTGTGGATTTATCCTCTCCTCTCTAACATATTTATCATTTCTTCTTCATCCCACTCAAACGTAGCAGCTAATAATTCAACTATCGCACCACAGTCTAATTCGACATTATTGAGTTGATCGTACTTATCCTTGAGCTTCTTACAGAAGTCGAGGTCCATTATCCTATCGGCAGTGTCATAAGCTTCCAAGTATGTTAATTGCCTTTCCCTCATGAGGCAGAGAATTTTGTCAACATGCTGTGATATAAGAAGACAATTTTTAAATAGGTTAGTAATTATAAAGATGGTCCATCTGTTGCATAGGTTTCTCTGAATCAATAATCCAACGCAACTTATACAACAGATGGATAGTAAGTTGCAACAGAACCACTACCAGTTGCACCAGAATACCCAGTTGCTGCAACAGATTTCACATATGTTGCATAACTTTTTCTTCATGGGGTAGATTAAATTAGAAGGCTAGGTTAGGAAACGTAAAGTTGCCTTGTCCTCGTACTGTATATGCATATCTATCATAGTCTGGAAGTCTTGGTGGGAAAAGAGAGGCCTGGGGTAATTTGGTGCGCCTGGCTTATCATTCTTGGCCTATCGCAGATCCCTCTTCTCTTTGGCGCCAAGTTCCGCGTATATATCTACCTTCTTCTTGAATGGTCCCTGAACTTCAACAACTTTTTGAGAAAGAAGAGTTGCAATTATTTTTTATTTATGATAGGAGAGTACATCGGTTATTGCTCTTTTCTTCCTCCTAACCAATAATGTAGCAGTTTATCGCTCCCTCAACTTCTTGGATGGTATGACACCCCTCTTGGATTTAAATTCCTCGATAGCTTTATATATAACCTCTACTTTTTCAAAGAGTTTATCTTGGCTATCCTTACACTCTTCGCATTCACAACGAGAACACGAGGGTGAAGAGGGGTGAGAGGGACCTGTGTAAGGGTGAAAAGGGGTGTTTTCAAATATATTTATTTTTTCTTGAGAATCAACATGCTCATCATAATAAGTGGTAGAGGCATCAGCATGCTTGCCACCAACACCAAAAACTCCACCAAAAGAAGCACCCGGATCTGCCTTAGTAGATTGGTCATGAAGAGCCTCAACATTAGGCTGACCTTGCCTAACTGCTCTTCTTATGGCGTTGCTCCAGCCAAGTCCTTCCTTATTAACTCCACCGTTGGGTCTACTATAGTATCAATATAACCTAGAATAATATAAAAATTCATCAATGACTCCTCCTGAGTAGGCATGATCCGTGGATGCACAACCTAGAAAAAAAGACAAATACATTTAAATCATATAATATAATAATTTTCACAGCCGTGTTAACATTTTAATAGTCAACTTTCACAACAGATTAACAATATGTTACATCAGCTTATACATCTATTGCATAGAGTACAACAGATGGTTAAAATCTGTTTTGAGTCGGGTTCAGAGAACCAGAGCAACACATAGATAATCTGATGTAAAATATCAATCATTTGTCGCAACAGACTACCAATCTGTTGTGCCAGTTGCACAAGTTGGGTAATCTGTTAGGTTACATGTTATGCAATAGATGATCTGTATGTGTATTAATAATATGTTACATCAGATCACACACTTGTTGCATAATTTTCAGTAGATGGTTAATTTGTTAGGAGTTGGTTCAGAGAACTAAAGCAATAGATGGGTAATCTGATATAAGATATCAATCATCTGTCACAACAAATTATCCATTTGTTGCACCAGTTGGCACAGGACAGGTAATCTGTCACAACAGATGTCCCATCTGGTGCATCAAATTTAAGTTCTGTTGCACCAGATATAATATCTGTTCAATATCTTTCATTGAGTAAAATTAATTTACTTGAAGAAGACGTACTACACATCCGTAGGGTTAAAGAGATCAGCCTCCTTAATTTTGGTGTTCTTCTTTGCAGCCAACCACCTAAATATCCTTGGATGAGAAACCTCATCCGGATAATCCATTACTTGCTTTTGGAGGGGAGGAATGACTTCAAATGCCCACGCCTAAAAAATGTAAACAAGAAGCAAGCAGAAAAAATCATAATAACTATATTCAATATAACTTATGGATGAGCTGAAATAGTGATTAATTTTACTGTGAAAGCCCAAGGAAAGTCATATACTGTGGTCGTCCCTGAGGTTAGCTTTGTCAGTAAATATTGGACAGTCAAGTAGAAGTTGTCATATCCCCAGGGATAATTGTTGAATTTATCAAAATCTTCAGTATGTGCCAACAAATCATCTTCTATGACCTTGTTGATGTCTCTTGCCAATATAACCGAATGGGCAAACCAAACTAAGCATAATTGCTCCCTGTACTGCTTAGGTATGGTTTTATCCATGAGATCTGTAAACAAATCCGATGCTTTGTAGCCACGTCGAGCAATGTCAAACAACCTATCTATTTTTTCTTGCATTTTCTTGCTTTGGATTGTTTGTAGGGTGTTCCCTTGGCGATAAGTGGTTCTTCTGGACGATGGCATCTCAAGCCCGTCACTATGGCAAACTCTTGCAAGCCAAAACAAATCGGCATGCCATAGTATTTGATCGAGATTTCATCCATTTTTTTGTTTCCCCTACGTACTTGATTGTATGCTTGAGAAGACCATATACCATCCTCATTGGGAAACGGGCAGGGGCATCCTCAGCTAGCTCAAGAAAGCGTCCAAAACAGCTCTTCTTAAAAAGTTCGTCTATGTTTTTGTCCTTCATAATTTTCCTAAAATTAGTAAATTTACTCCCCATCTGACATTTAAGTACAATTTGACCAGTTAGTTTTTCTTCTTATGCTTTTTTGTCATTTATCAGCATCGCAACTTGAAACTTATTAATACTAAAAGTTTTGACAGGATCATGCTGGGATGTTGATATTAATTCACTCCCCATTAGTGATCCATTATCATCATGTTGATGATCATCCTCTTTCTCTTTCTATTTCTCCTTCTCTTTCTCACTTCCTAATTCCTCCTCTTTCTCACTTTTATTTTCTTCATCTCCGTCTACAGACCCTTGTCCACCTCTCTCAATGTTTTTATATCTCTTCTCAGCTTCACTTTGTTACCCTGACTGAGATTGTTCAGGAAGCTCCTCCGAATCCCTCTGTACTATAGTCTTTTTTGAGGGTGGTTAGACGTTGATCCACTTTCACTTTCTTTTCTTTTGGAAGACATATTTTACCTACAACCAACAGAAAAATAAAAAATACATTACAATTGATGTATTCATAAATTTTAAAAAATACATTATAAACACCACCAATAATGACACACCAACAGCTACCACCACCACTAACACCACCAACCAATGCCACAAATACCATGAACACCGATACTGCCGACAGCTACCACAAACACCACCAACCAATACCACCAACATCCACCACCAGTGCCACAATGACAATGATGACCACCGTCACCACAAACACCATCCAACAATACCACGACAGTCAATGGAATACTACGATAGAAACTGGGGTTTTCTCGAGTTCTTCCTATAATTTTACCATCAAAAGTCAAAATTGTAAACCCATTCTCGAAGATAATACAACTAAAAGTTTTATTTTTCATCATTAACTTAAAAGCCCTTATTTTTTAGAAAAAAATAAAAAATATAGAACTCTTCTCAAACTCTATTACCTACGAAGAAAGATAAAACGACTGATACAAGTAAGAATGAAGTAAAAAACAACACCTATATGGACAGAAATGAGAAGAAAATTGATATATTGTGAAGGGTAGAGAAATTTGTTGAATTTTTTTAGTTGTTGTCTGTATTGTATAATTAAGTGAGAAAGAGAAATGAGCGAGAACTCGAGATTTAAAATAATGAAATATTTTTCTCGCAAATGGATGATTTGTATAGGTTGATTTGTATTTTGACAAAAATGAAAAGTTTTGAAAATATTAATTTGGTCTGAATTAATCTCAATTATTTTTTAAAATTATAAAAGGTATGCGTAATTTTTAACCCTCTCATCATGCAATTACCAAAAGATTCAATTGAAGTTGTAGTTGACCCTATGAACTCACCCACCCCTAGTCCTAGTTTAATTAATTTAGGTATATGAACTCAATTGAAATTGTATAAAAATAAATGTTCAACCTATTGCATCAGATACTAAGCTGTTGTAAATTATCAAACAAATTAAGTAATCTGTTGCGACAGATTACCCATGTATTGTAAATTATTAAATGGATTATCACATGTCGCCACATATTATCCATCTGTTGTTAGAACTCATCCCTGATCCTAGATTAATCAATTAAGGTATTGGTCTAACATATGAGGTAGTAAGAATCGGTTCAATCAATGACTCTAGTCGAGAGGAACGCAACACAGTCTCATCATTTCAATTGCCCAAAGACTCAATTGAAATTGTAGTTGGCCCTATGAGAAATTACCCCTGGTCCTACATTAATCAATTGAGGTATTGGTCGAACATATGAGGTAGTAAGAATCGGTTCAATCAATGACTCTGGTTGAGAGGAACGCAATGTAGTCTCATTAGTTCAATTGCCCAAAGACTCAATTGAAATTGTAGTTGGCCCTATGAGAACTTACCCCTGGTCTTAGATTAATCAATTGAGGTATTGGTCTAACATATGAGGTAGTAGGAATTGGTTCGATTGACGACTCTGGTCGGGAGGAATGCAATACCGTCTCGTCATTCAATTGCCCAAAGACTCAGTTAAAGTTGTAGTTGACCCTATGAGAACTCACCCCTGGTCCTAGATTAACTAATTGAGGTATTGGTCTAACATATGAGGTTGTAAGAATCGGTTCGATCAACGACTCTGACCGGGAGGAACCCAATACCGTCTCATCGTTCAATTGCCCAAAGACTCAATTAAAGTTATAGTTTACCCTATGAGAACTTACCCCTGGTCCAAGATTAATCAATTGAGGTATTGGTCTAACATATAAGTTAGTAAGAATTAGTTCGATCGATGACTCTGGTCGGGAAGAAAGCAATACCATCTCATCATTCAATTGCTCAAATACTCAATTGAAGTTACCCTATGAGAACTCACCCCTGGTCCTAGATTAATCAATTGAGGTATTGGTCTAATATATGAGGTAGTAAGGATCGGTTTGATCGACAACTCTGGTTGGAAGGAGCACAATACCATCTCATGATTTCAATTATCCAAAGACTCAATTGAAGTTGTAGTTGACCCTATGAGAACTCACCCCTGGTCCTAGATTAATCAATTGATGTATTGGTCTAACATATGAGGTAGTAAGAATCGGTTCGATCGACGACTCTGGTCGGGAGGAATGCAATATCGTCTCAACATTTCAATTGCCCAAAGACTCAATTGAAGTTGTCGTTGACCCTATGATAACCCACCCCTGCTCCTAGATTAATCAATCAGGGGTCGTTTGGTGGAGTGTATAAGAACAATGCAAAATATGTCGTATTAGTAATGCTTGCATTAGTAATACTTCTATTATTTATGCTTGTATTAGTTATGCATGTATTATTTGTTTCTTATATATTGTTTGGTTTGATGTATAGGAAATAATACATCTTACATAATTTTGTTTGCAAAAATACGCTTCTTTGATTTTGTACACTTTTTTGCAACAAAGTTCTTTTGTTTTTTGAAACATAATTAATATTGTTGAACTATTATATAGAGGTTTAGGTTTAATTGCAAGACCTTCATATTTACGCAAAAATGTTACGCCAACGGATTAATATAATCGAAACCAAAATAAAATACAAGACGTAAAATTAAAAAATAGTCTCAATTTTTTTTAAAATCTTTTTAAAGACTCTCGAAGCAATGCAAAAATATGTGATGTTATAGTTATTTAAATCAACCATTCATTGTTGTTTATTCAAATAGTGGGAAAAGAAATTGTGAAATATTTTAAAAAGATTCACAAGTGCAAATTAAAATGGCGGGAAAAGAAATGGTGAAATATTTTGAGGGGGAAATTGAGGGGTATTAAGGTTATTTAATAAGTTAATGCATGTTTTTAAAGTTTTTGTATTACTAATACATAGGAAATAGAGTGTATTACTATATTACTAATACACACTTCAATATTGTGTACCGAGCTTTGGATATTTTTAAACAGAAATTATTATTTTTTGCACTTAGATGTTTTAAGACCGTTTTTTCTTAAAAGCAATTTAGGTATTTCCTGCTAGATATAAAAAAAGTTAAAATACAAAGATGATAAAAAATATACTTGGATAATCAGAAATCTCCTGAGTGAGCAGTCTTATCTGGTCTTTTTAATGTCACCGTCTCCTTGTGCCCTTCAAAAGTCAAACGTTATTAATGAATATTTAAAATCCATATCTAGAAGAATACTCTCTCCTTCAGCCATAACATGAGTAAGACTCAAGACTCAACTCAACTCATCTATCACTCTTTTTTATTTATCTCTTTCTTTTATTTTTGCCTTTTTTCTCTCTTCTTTAGAATGAGGATCCTTTCGGATCTCATCCGATCAATATATTTTCTCGACTGAACTGGATGTTCTGATTCCTTTGCTTTTTTCACATTAGATATTTACATCTGTTGCTATTGATGATTTACCCATTTACTAGTTTCCTATTTATTGAGAAAATTGAAGGAAAGGTGACTTTTAAGACTTGAATGAATAAATTGTTGTTTTTATAATTGTTGCAAAATGTCTCATCGGTTGAACAGATGGGTAATCTATTGCATCAGATTATTCATCTATTGATTCACTCAATTTTGTGTTACCCTTTTATACAGACGAAGAAATTGTTTGAAGAAATCAAACCAGTATCAAGGCTGGTTGGATTTATTCCAACAGATGACTCATCTATTGTAACATGTCATCCATCTGTTGCAATATATGCCTCCGATTGAGAAGATGGGCAATCTGTTGCATCAGATTGATCATCTGTTGATTCTCTTAATTTTGTGTTACCCTTTTGTAATGTTCTTTTTATTCTTCTCTCGTTTGAAATCAAATGTATTTCTCTTGTTTGTAGATAAAAGGAAGTAAAATTGGATCTATTTTTGCCCGACCAGCATTAAAGGCTAAAGTAAAAATGGGTTCGGAGGAATAAACTATTTGCAGCTGAACCACTTAATGTGAGGAAGGTATGTATTACTGATCAACCTATCGTGAAAACACATATCCAGTACAATGATTTTGTGAATGTTTGTTCTTTCCCTATTAGGCGTTAATTCTTCAAACAAGATATGGTATTTTATAGTTAAGATTGTTAGGTTCAAACTGGTAAGGCTGAGGGACCAAGTAGGTGGTGTCGATACCCTGTTATAATTTAATGACAGTTTATGTTCATGTTTTTGTGTCAAGTTTATGGAAAGGTGTAAGTTTTTAGTGGTAGTGTAAATATCCAATAGTGATTGGATTGGTTTTAAAGGCTCAATGGACTTCTTGAAAGGCCTCCAAAGCCTCGCACTGCAGCAAACACCGATGAAACCAATAGAAATTCCCCTGGTCCAAATTTATATGGATGGGTTACTGAAGGAGACTATTATACAGTTGTAGGTGCTTGGAGAATACCTATGTGGGAAGGGCGAGGTTGAGAAGGCCATATATCATCTCAAACCTTGTCTAAGAGGAAACACAGGGTAGAAAGAAAAGTGTAGCGAAATTGGCTAATAAAATTGACATGAAAAATGAAAAAGTGGTATGAACTGCGAATGTGAAAGCGTATCCAAAAATGAAAATCTATCAGTTATTGAAGTAAAAGAAGAATGGTCAAGAGGACTGGAGTAGGTCACTTTGCTAGAGATAGCAACTAGAGAGTGTGACCTCAATGAAGACCCACAAAGTACAGGACCAGAACTCTAAGGAAGAAGTTTAATGAGCACATAAAATTGATACGATTATTGGTCAGAATTGAAACTTGAACCAACTACTCTTGAATTAAAAATATAGGGATCAAGCCAAGGTGGAAATTTCTCAAGTTAAACTTGCATTCCATGCCTCCTGTTTATGGATCTGTTCAGGTCAAAGGCAGTGGAAACAACAACGCATGGGATTTCTGCCCAACTTTAGACCTTTTTGTTTCTACTGCCATCGACCTTATCATAGCCACAAACATAAGGCATAACATGCAAGTTTAACTTGAGAAATTTCCAGCTTAGCATGATCCCATACTTTTGATTTAGGAGTAGTTGGTTCAGGTTTTAATTCTGACCGACAATCGTATCAATTTTGTGTGCTCGAAAAACGTCTTCCTTAGAGTTCTGATCCTTCACTTTGTGAGAGTCTTCATTGAGGCCACGCTCGCTAGTTGCATTCTCGGGCAAAGTGTCCAGCTCCAGTCCTGTTGACCATTTTTTTCAACGACTGATGAATTTTTATTTTTGGATACACTTCCACATTTGAAGCTCATCTAGTTTTTTTGTTTCTCATGTCAATTTCCTTGGCCAGATTCGCTAGAATTTCCTTGCTTGCTTCCTGTGTTTCCTCTTAAACAAGGCTAAAGATGATATATGGCCTTCTCTATCTCCCCCTTCCCGCGCAGGTATTCTCCCAAACACGTTCTACTGTATTCAAGTCTCCTCCAGCAATCCATCCATATAAATTTAGAATAGGGGAATTCCTATTGGTTCCATCATTGTTTGCTGCAGTGCGAGGCTTCGGAGACCTTTCAAGAAGTCTAATGAGCCATTAAAACTGGTCCAATCACTATTGAATATTTACACTGCCGCCAAAAACTTGAACCCTTCCCCAATATTGACAGAAAAACATGAGCATAGACCATCATTAAATTATAATAGGTTATCGACACCATGGTCTTGGAACCCTTCGGCCTTATCAGTTTGCACCTATAAAACTAAACTGTACAATGCAGGATTTTGTTTGAAGGATCAGTGTCTAATTGGTAAAAAACTACATTCACAAAATCATTGCACTTTATGTGTGTCTGTCGCAGTAGACTGATCAATAATACATAACTCCTATGCATGAAAGTAAATCCATTGCACACACCTTATTCTTCCTACCCCATTAAAGATACTACAGTGTTGTTTATTTATCTGCACGCATGGGATGACTATTAAAAAATAGGTGTGAAGAGTCGTGACTTTTTTTAACACATTCAAAATAATTGATGAATCGAAACTCCATTTGTTGAAACTGATGAATCAACTGTTGGAAGAAATCAAAATATCTCCTCCAACATATGGTTCATCTGTTGCAACAGATAATCCATATATTGCAATAAATTGTTAATCTATTGCGATAGACCAGACATTATTTATTCATCTACACACATGTGATGACTATTAAAAAAGAGGTAAAGAGTCGTGTATTTTTATCTAACACATTCAAAACAGCTGATGAATCGAATTCTCCATCTGTTGTAACTGATGAATCAGCTGTGAGAAGAAATAAAAACATCCCCTACATGTGGTACATCTATTATAACAGATAATCTATATGTTGCAACAAATGGTAAATCTGTTGTGGCAGATGGACGTTCTGTTGCAACAGCTCAATAATAACGATTGTTAATAAGTCTTCTTAAAACCGTTTTGAAAAGGTAAGAAGTATTAATGTAAATGAAAAAGTTCTGACTTTTCATAGAAAAAAAATACCACTAGTTTAAATGATATTCTGCACGACACATTGCGGAACTTTAAAGGCAGGTTAATGACCTACAGAGGGATTTAGTCGTCGTGAGAGCGACGATGTTCAAAGAGATGCAGCGGCTGATGAGGGCCCTTCTGCTGCAAGTTGATTGGATGACATTTATTAATGATGATGATGATGATATAATAATAATTAATATATATTTTTTCTTTTAGCGTATGTATTTTAATTTTTCTATATCGGATCTATACCTAATGTATTTTATTTTTTGTTTAATGAAAAATTTATTTTTAGTAGATTTTGGCTTTTTAATTCTTATACAATTTTCATTCTGTCTATTTCTTCTTCTAAATATTTTACATGTTAACGTGTCGATGGTTGGAGGTACGGAGCAATTTTGAATTCAGTAGTAATAGCAATTTTGGCTTTTGAGTTTTTTCAATAGATGGACCATGTGTTGGAATAGATTGGTCATCTGTTGGGTTTCTGTCAACAGATTATCCATCTGTTGCGACAGATTTATCATCTATTGAAGGAAAATATTTTAGTTTTATGGAACTAACTGTGTTGGGTTCTTCCTGCTAATGTCCATCTGTTGCCACAGATAGGTAATCTGTTGAAAATACTTGTGGTTTGTTGTATTGTTTAGTTCATATTTTGCCTCTTTTTATTGATGCACAAGTTATTAAAAAGGTATTTTATATATAATAAATGATAACATTACGTTCACAACAATGAGTTAAATATATAAAGGTCCACAAAAAATAACTATACAAGTTCCTGCAATTACAATGATCATGGTGGATTACGATCCGGGCATGTAGTTCTTTTGTGGCCAGCGCGCTTATGTATTGAGCACTTGTTTCTTCTTGATGAAAATAATTCTTCAACTCTACGCCTCCTCTTATATGTCTTTCTTCCCGGTTTGATAGTACTTAAGTCAATATATGGAGGAGGTATTAATCTCCCCATAAGATCTGCAGGAATAACCCAAGATTCTTCGGGAGGCACTGGAGTAATATGCCCACTATATGCCATTTCATAGTTTTCCACCGAATAATATTGAGTGGAGTGCTCGTAAACTTCAGTTTCGTATTTATGACCGTATTAAGCTCTAAGCACTGCCATAGCATGTGGACAGGGTATTTTGTCCAAGTTAAAAACTCTGCACGTACAAGATCTTGTTTGAAGATTAACCGTGGCAACATCACCATGACTGGTGATACTGAATTTGTAATCTGCTATTTTATGAGGTAATAACCTATTCCCCAAACTGACGTTCATTGATATTATTTTTGATTTCGAGAAAAATTGGGTTCTAGTTCTTGGGCACTTAAACTGCTCACGCCTTTCGTTAAAAAATTTGCTATACTTCTGGCATATTTTTTCAAACATAGCCTTGATGGGAAATTCTCTTTCATCCTCAAACAATGAATTCACCGATTCAGCTATGTTTGATATCATAATATTATACCTATACAAAAGAATCACTTAGTACGACATCATACTAAACTTGTAACTCAAACAAGACATTAAAATTTATGTACCTATTTGCCGGGCAGAATACCCGGGTCGATCTCTCAAAATCGACACATACGAGAAATTTTGCTACCTTGGAATTTATATCTGTGATTTGATTAAAATGGTCTAAAAACTCCTCTCTACTGTATGCTTTAGCTGCTCTATAAAAAAGGGTCACGATCCTTTCGTTGTGATAACTGGTCCGAATGTTCTCTCCAAGATGCCTGATGCAACAACCAAAGTAAGTTGAAGGGAAGAAACGTGAACCCATCTTTGGAATACTTGGATGCCTATCCGATACAAAACACAACTCTTGGTATCTTTGACGTAGCTTCGTAGTTGTTCAAAAAAAAATCCATAAGAAGCATCACATTCCTTATCCGTTACACAAAAAGCGATAGGAAAGATGTGATTCTCTGCATCCTGCGCCACCCCCGCTAGCAGAACTCTATCATAATTGCTTTTCAAGAAGGTACAGTCGACAGCTATGCCTTTTTTCAAATATCAAAAACCTTGAATCCAAGCATCATAGGATACAGAAAAGTACTTGAACCTTCTGTTTTCATCAAGATGCAATGCCGTCTTACTTCCAGGATTTGTGGACTCAATCATGTAACGGTAGGTATCCAGGACTGTATACCCATGCTCGAGTGTCCCCTTAACCAAGTCCTTGGCAACCCCTATGGCCGTATATATATTTCAATAACTTACTAGGACACCCAATTCTATAAGGAGTTGATTGGCCATAACCTTTGTTGAAGGGCCTTTGCCATTGGGGTAGTACTCCTGAAATATTCACCGAGGACGTTTATCGTTGCGTGAGGATTTTGGCTCGAGATGTGCTCTGAACTACATGTGTGATGTTTTTCATGTTTATGAATGACGAATCTGTCAGAACTTGCGTACTTCGCCACTCTCAACCACCACTTGCAGTTCGAATTAGCATATTTGAAGAAAAATACACTGCTCGAATTAATCACCTTCTTTATTCTGAAATCTTTTTTCAAGCAAAAAATAAATAAAGTGGTAGATAGTTCATTCTTGTCCTTGAATGATATTCCAATAAAAAATCCGGTCCCGTCGTCTTAAAGATTTCCAGACTGTGTCGATTGAGAAGAACTGCACATCTTATTGGTTGCATCAATGAGTGTAGGTGTTTGATCATCGTCTGGACTCTTCATGTCTAGATCATCCAACCTATCATCAAATATGTCTTGTTGTTCTTCTTCTTCTACATTCTAGTTCTCGTTCTGTCTCATCTTTTTCGTGAAAATCCACAATTAAAATTCTTTTTATGAAATTTTACCAAAAAAATTGATGCAAAATTTTGATAGTTAATCACAAATAAATCCGCAAATAACGTACCTGCAAATTTATTTTTGCAGCTAAATTACCTAGGAATTTTATAAATCTGCAAGTAATAATTACCTACGAAGGTATTTTCTTTGGATTCTAATTGGTAAGAAAATCTGCAGATAATCAAATTATTTGAGAATTTTACCACATTATCCCTATGAAAATTTCCAGGCAATAAGCACTTTTCTTGTAGTGTAGTTTGATCCGATGGTGCCTAAACTAGATTCCATGTATGGTTTTCGGCTAGTTCATCAAGTTTAGTTTGAATAGCCAAGGTTTATTCTTTACCGTTAGTTGCCTATTTATAAGGTCTTTGAATAGAAATATGATCAAATAAGGACAAAAAAGTTATCGAGAAGAGGGTTTACTGAATAGACGGATTGAGTATTGACTACACTATGTAGTGGTTCACAAGAGGGAAAATATGAGAAGAAGAGGGGATACGTGGAATCGGAGGTGGCGAAGGAGGAGAAGAACTCAGGGAAACTCTCACATAAGGATCAGGCCACCATCAAAGTAGGATCTTAATAGAGTCAAGTGAACAATCACATCATTTGGTTCTGTAGTTGAGCGAAAGCAACATGTGTCCTTAAAGAAGAGAACATTGTGTAATATCTTCACTCATTTAGCATCCAAGTCATAACAATAATAGTCTTTTTGAGTGTCTTTATATCCTAAGAAAATATATTTGGCAGACTTGGTATTAATTTTGGAATACTCAATGTAAGATATTTTAAAATATTTAAATTAATTGCTTTGCAATTTCAAGTGAAAAATAACTATATTGAAGTTTCTTTTTTAATAATGAGAGAAAATTAATTTTGACCACATGGCAAATTAATGGTCAATCAATTTACTTGGGGACTAATTAACATGTGTTCTTGGAGGACACGGTAAATACTTGATGCCAAAGTAAATAAATTAATTTATTTATTGCTTTTATTTTCCACCCACTAAAATTGACTATACATAGTCAATACTTTCAATAAAGAAAAATGCAAGAAAACATATATACTCCTAATCTCCTTCCCTTTTCTACTAACTTTTCTCATCTGGTTTCACTTTGTTTTTATCTAATAATAATTTTATTATTTCCTTTCTAAGTTAAAACTTTTTGGTTTATAATTAATTTTGTTGATTCCTGTATCCTTTGATTAATTAGGGAAGACTTATATAATTCTTGAATATCCTCTAATTAATCAGGAAAGTGCTTGTTTAATCATGGAAAAATATTTCACATTGTAAAAATAGTTTCTTAGGACAGTGCCTAGCACAACTCAAGTATTTTATATATATTACTAAAATACCGTAATAATACTATTGTGTATATTTCAGTATTGTTGTTGTTGTTGTTATTGTTGTTGCTATTATTATCACTATCATTATCATTACTATTATTATTGTTCTTGTTGTTATTATTACTGTAACTTGTTAATACTACAATATAAGAAATATTATTGTTGTTGCAATTGATAGTGATATTTATCATTGTTCCCCAACAATCTAAGAAACTATGGCATATAATATTTGTCCTAAGACCGTCGATAATACTGATGTTGGTGTTGCTATGGTTGCTTCCATTCCAGTCAGTTCGTCAGAAAATTATGGTACTGCAAAATACAGGTATGAAAATAAACTTCATAAATGGTGCATCTCAATTGGAGAGAATATGTGAAAGGAATGACAATCCCGTTAAGTCAAAAATAAATTTGACTAAAACGAATAATATAGTTATTGCAGTCATTTCAGAAATGAATATTGAGACCAATGTGAGAAATTGGGTGGTAGACTCTTGTGCTACTAGGCACATTTGTATAAATAAAATTAATTTTATATCATACACCCAAGTTGAGAAAGAAGAAGAAATTATTTATCTTGGGACCTCAAGAACTATTCACGTTCTTGGAAAAGGCAAAGTTCTTCTCAAACTCATATCTGATAAAACCTTGGCATTGAGTAATGTACTGCATGTTCCTAATAATAGAATTAATTTGATGTCTGTGGCGTTATTAGAAAAAGTTGAAATAAAGGTTGTATTTGAAAATAATGAGATCATATTATCTAAAAATAATATTCTTATTGGAAATGGACGTTGTAATCATGGATTATATATGCTTAATACTCATAATGATATTTCTATTTTTACGTATTTGACAGAGTCTATTTCTTCATGGCATGCTAGATTACGACATGTTAATTTCTCTTATATAAAGAATATGCAATCACTTGGTTTGATATCTTGTTTAAACTCAAATAATTATGATAAATGTAAAATATGTGCTAAAGCTAAAATTACTAAAAAGTCATGTTTTTCAGTTAATAGAGAAACTGAATTATAATCTTTGATTCACATTGATTTGGATGATTTAAAACAAACAATGACTAGAGGTGGAAAAATATATTATGTAACTTTTATTGATAATTTTTATAGATTCACTAAATTATATTTACTTAGAAATAAAGATGATGCATTTGATGCTTTTATGTCTTATAAATTTGAAGTTGAAAATCAGCTTAGTAGAAAAATCAAGAGAATTAGATCTGATAGAGGTGGAGAATATGTATCTTTAAATGCTTTTTATGAAAAATAAGGTATTATTCATGAAATAACTTCCCCTTATTCACCTGAGTCTAATGGTGTAGCTGAAAGAAAAAATAGGACATTGAAAGAAATGATGAACTCTATGTTAATTAGCTCTAATGCACCTGATAATTTGTGGGGTGAAGCTATTTTATCTGCATGTCACTTGCAAAATAGAATTTCCCATAAACGAACTGGTAAAACCCCTTATGAATTGTGGAAAGGTTATAAACCTAATTTGAAATGTTTAAAAGTATGGGAGCGTCTTGCTAAAGACCTTTTACTTGAACCCAAAAAGAGAAAAATAAGTTCTAAAACTGCTGACTACATGCTAATTGGATATGCTAACATAGTGTTGCATATAGATTTCTTGTATTGAAAAGTGATGTACTTGATAATAATACTATAATTGAGACAAAGAATGCTGAATTCTTTGAACATATTTTTTCACTGTGTGATAAAATTACTCATGCACCTGTTAAAAGAGAAAATGAATCTACCTCTAATATTGAGGAATTCAGAAGGAGTAAAATGCTTAGAAAAGAATATTTTTCTTATGAAAATGATTTTCAAACTTTTCTCGTTAATAATGAACCATCAAATTATTTTGAAGTTGTTTCTTCTTCTGATGCTAAATTTTGAAAAGAGGCAATAAAAATTAAACTTGATTCTATCATGAAAAATAATACATGAGTTTTAACTGATTTACCTCTAGGTGCAAAACCTATTGGCTGTAAATGAATTTTCAAAAAGAAATTTAATCCTGATAGATCTATAGATAAATATAAAGATTGTTTAGTAGCTAAAGGATTTGCTCAAAAATAAAATATTGATTATTTTGATATATTTGCACCAGTGACAAGAATTTCTTCTATTCGAATATTAATTGCTTTGGCATCAATTTATAAGTTTTTTATCCATCAAATGGATGTAAAAACAGCTTTCTTAAGTGGTGATTTAGAAAAAGAAATTTATATGGTTCAACTGAAGGATGTGTAGTTCCTGGACAAGAAAATAAAGTTTGTAAATTAATTAAATCTCTTTATGGCCTTAAACAAGCTCCTAAACAGTGGCATGAGAAATTTGATCAAGTTTTAATAAAAGATGAATTTTCTTCTGTTGAAGTGGATAAATGTGTTTATACTAAAGTAGTAGATAATGATTATGTGATAATTTGTTTATATGTTGATGACATGCTTATATTTGGTGCATGTTTAAATATTGTAGAACGTACCAAATTATTGTTGTCTACTAATTTTGATATGAAATATCTAGGTGAAGTAAATATGATATTGAGAATTAAAGTTATAAGGACTGACAATGGAATAATGTTAACACAAGAACATTATGTTGAAAGAATTCTTAAGAAGTTTGAATGTTGGGAGGTAACTCCCGTAGCTACGCCTTATGATGCTAACTCAAAATTGAAAAAGAATAATGGTGACCCAGTTGCCCAGTCTAAATATGCACAGATTTTTGGGAGTCTAATGCATTTGATGAATTTTACCAGATCTGATATAGCTTATGCTGTGTGTAGACTAAGTAGATATACTCACAACCCCAGTAAAGAGCATTGGTATGCATTAATGAGATTAATGGAATATTTAGAAGGAACCACAAATTATGGTATTCTATATAATGGAGTTCCTTTTACTTTAGAAGGATATTGTCATACAAAATGGATCTCTGATTCAGATGAGACGAAATTCACTAGTGGTTATGTGTTCATGTTAGGTGGTAGTGCAGTATCATGGAGATCAGCTAAGCATACGATCATTGCTAGATCAACTATGGAATCAGAGTTTGTAGCTCTGGAGTCAGATGGTACTGAGGTTGAATGGCTAAAAAATTTCTTAGAGAATATCCCTTTTAAAAAGGATGATCTGTTGCCTCATACGCCTTCTAAGAAGAATGATCTGTCGCCTAATATCGCTTTGAAAAAGGATGATCTGTTGTCTAATATCCCTTTAAACAAGGATGATTTGGTGCCTCCTGTGTATATACACTGTGATTGTCAAGCTGCAATTGCTATTGCAAAGAATAAATCTTACAGTTATAAGAGTAGACATATAAAATTGAGGCATGATGTTATTAAGCAATTGCTGAGAGATGGAATAATTTTCATTAATTATGTAAAGTCAGAACTGAATTCGGTTAATTCACTAACTAAACCTGTAGGAAGAAAATTAATTTTTCAAACCTCAAAAGAGATGGGATTAAGGCCAATATGATTGTCAATAGAGATGGTAACCCAACCTATTTGATTAAATATCCCATGAAGTAGGTTCATATGGGTAATAACAAGTCGATTTTGACACTGCGCACTTACTGAGAGTGCTTGAACTGCTATTAAAATTAAGGGATGAGTTATTAACTCTTAATGAATTTATAGTCCTTACGGATGGTGTATTTAAAACAATGTACACTTGATGAATTCACTTACATGTGAAGTGGAATGAGGCCGTTCCTATGAGACTTTTGGCCTTAGTCTCTAAAGCTCACATGAATACTAGGCATGCGCATGACCTATTGACGCAAAATCGCGCTGAACAACAAAATTATGGTCAAAATGTGATTGATAAAGTCTCTGGCTTACAATAAGAGTTATTTAGTTCATAGAAATATTATATTTCACCAATAATTCTGTAAGTTAAATTTTATCGGTCTAAGTTTGGTTCGTAGTCCAAAAGACACCAAACCTATTACATTTTGTCCAAATAAATCTAACAAGTTTTAACTTTTTATTTTAAATATTTTAAAATATATGGGGGATTGTAAGATATTTTAAAATATTTAAATTAATTACTTTGCAATTTCAAGTGAAAAATAAATATAATGAAGTTTCTTTTTTAATAATGAGAGAAAATTAATTTTGATCAATGGCAAATTAGTGGTCAATCAATTTACTTGGGACTAATTAACATGTGTTCTTGGAGAACACATAAAGTAAATACTTGATGTCAAAGTAAATAAATTAATTTATTATTACTTTTATTTTCCATCCACTAAAATTGGCTATAAATTGCCAACACTTTTAATAAAGAAAATTGCAACAAAACATATATATTCTCCTGATCTCCCTCCCTTCTCTACTAACTTTTCTCATCTTGTTTCACTTTGCTTTTATCTTATAATAATTTTATTATTTCCTTTCTAAGGTAAAACTTGTTGGTTTATAATTAATTTTGTTGATTCTTGTATCCTCTGATTAATTATGGAAGACTTATATAATTCTTGAACATCCTCTAATTAATCAGGGAAGTGTTTGTTTAATAATGGGGAAACATTTCTATTGCGGAAATAGTTTCTTAGGACAATGTCTATCACGACTCAAGTATTTTATATATATTACTAAAATAC